>NC_056741.1:1957841-2152334 GCF_019279795.1 Protopterus annectens
AGGTACTCCATTTCAGTCTGTAGTCTTATCTATCATGCTAGCTAGAGGAATACCAGTGTACTACAGATCTTAGCTTTAATTACCTACATATTAGTTTCTGACTTCCTAGCCTTCACAACTTACATCCAACTGCCTGGCCTGCTATAGTCTGTCTGTGTAGGCCTGGGGGAGGGGGTCACCCATAGGGCTCATTCAGAGGCTATGGTACAGCATTTGTTTGTGTTTGTCTAAACCTGTCCTGCTGGCTAAAACTGTTGTTGGGTATGTGAACCTTCCTGACTGGCATGTGTGGGTCTTATGGACACACATGTCAATCAGCCCATTTTCTGCAGTGGGTTTTGTCACCCTGGGTAGTACTGGCTACTGTGATGACTCCAGTTTGTGTTACAGATGTCATGGTGCCACTATGGGTGTCTACTGTCTGTTGCCTTAGCATTCAGCCACCCAATTCCCTTGCATGCTCACATCCATATGCTACAGGTAACAACACATTCTACTCCATTTGTCAATTGGTAGGGTGATTGACTTACCTTGAGGGTGTGCCAGACTTGAGGATGGTGCTGGAGAGCTGCCTATGTCGGATGCACATAGTACACTCCATATACATGGTTGAGCACAGGTAGTGTCATGTTTGGCATCCCTTTTATGGTCTGTGCGAGTTAGAGAGAGGTGTCATTCCCTGGGTCCCTAGTGTGACAGTGCATATGCTATGCATTGCCGTTTTGCCAAGGCCAGGGCATACTTGGCATGCTTCCTTCTGCCTACTATGGCAGGCTTAGGTTGTTCCTCCTCCGAGTCACTCTATGCCTGTACAGGCCTTGGCATTGGTGGGGGGGGGGCTGTGTGGCCCTGCCCCATGCTGTTCCTGCTGCAGCTGTTTCCACAGGATCATATTGTGTAGCATAGCACATACCATAACAATTTGGGCAGATGTAGCTGGTGAATACTTCAAGGCTCCACCAGATGTGTCCAGACACCGGAACCGTGACCTGAGCATCCCAAACACATGCTCTTTTATATGTCTGGCCTGTGCGTGTGCCTCATTATGGAGTTGTTGTTCAGGTGTGTGTGCATTTCTGATGGGTGTCATCATCCACGGCTCCAGTGGGAACCCAGCATCCCCCACTAGGTGACCGTAGGGGATGTCCACACTGGCAAATCTGTGGTACAGCTGCGTCAGATGCCATATGTGTGAATCATCATAGCTTTCAGGGCAGTCAGCACGCACATTCATTATAATGCCCTGGGCATCACATACGACCTGGCAGTTGATGGAGGGGATGCCCCTGTGGTTGATGTAGGCCCTATCCTGTTCACTGGGTGATGCTTTGATGCATATGTGCATGCAGTCTATAGCACCCACTACCCCAGGGTATTCTGCTATTTGGTGGAAGAGATGCATATTGCTGGTCAACAAATCACATGTGTTGAGGAAATACACGTGCTCACTGGCATGTGCTGACATGGCATCCAGGAACTGGTGGAATACTCTGGATGCTTATGCATATGAGATCCCCATGATATCCTGAGTTGTGCTTTGGGAGGTACCTGTGGCTAGTTTACCTAGGCCTACACATACCTTGGTATCCACTGGGATTGGTTCCCTTCGGCCAGTTTGGTGTGTCAGGTTTGGCCGGCACAGCTCAACAATTTGTTGTAGGAGGTCTCTGTCCACCCTATAGCGCTCCACTGTCTCCAGCTCATGTAGCCCCTTGTAGGTTACCCTGGGTCTGTACACTCTTCTCTGTCCCCTCACTGTGGGCTGTTCAGCAGCATTCACATCCTCACCACCATCAGCCTCTTGCACATGCTGTTCTATGTTGCCTGCTGCAGCCCTTCTCATTTTGTAGGTTTGTCTGTTAACATCTTCCAGCTTGTATACATCAGTGGTGTAGAGTGTGGAAAAACCAGAGGGGAAGGTGTTTGATTAGTTTATAGCAATGTTCTGGCCTGGACTGGTCTGCTGTGTAATTGGCTGATTCTGACACATTTCACCTGCCAGCTATGCTAGTTCTCCTTGATTACCTTCCTACTGCTGGTTTCCCTTCCTATTGCCTTCCTGTTTGAGCCCGGGGGTGCGCTGTGCAAACACAGTGCTCAAATGTGAATGGAGTTGCTATATCCTGTTTTTTTTTTGTTTTACACCTGGTGCGCGCACATAAACATGCGTATGTGCTGTAAGCATGTTTTACAGGATTTTGGCTTGTTCTACCTGTGTACACCATGATTTTCTTGGTGTAAGATAGGGCAGCTCTAGACACATCCCCTGGCTTAGCTTAGCTTAGCTAAGGGCAAACACGAGCCACAGTGCTCCATTTAGCTTACAGCATGCCTGACACACCCCCTTCTGATGTCAGCTATGTCTAGGGCTTACACTCATGGTTTTCCTAGTCCTACACACTTTGGTGCAGGCTTGCACTGACAGGGAATTTGGGATTCTCTCAGTGGCAGCTCGTGCCATTGGACTGCAGCCCTCCCAGCAAAAAGATTCACATTTGCATTTGAAAAAAAATGAAACATGTAAAATATTTTGTTTGTTGAGTCCGACTGACTCGCAAAGTCCTGGAACTCGAACTGCGCATGCTCATCGAGTTCCATTTTTTTTTTATTTATTTATTTTATTTAGCGAACAACCATTTCTCTGTCAGTCTCTAGACTTCTTTACAGGCAGTCCAGATATGAGAGAAGGCATCAGTGTGATGCCCAGACATCTACACAATTTTTAATTGAAGGGGGTTTGGACTGCCACGTCCGCAGTCACGTATGGTGACGTAGACAGCTGGATTGCTACTGATTGGTTCGTGCTCTCTTCTCAAAAATGAGAGAGAAATAATCAGTAGTAGCCTATAGCACACTAAGCACAGTACTTACTTGTGCTACTGCTACGGAGTCGGACTATCGTTGGTGAAACTAAAATTAGACAGTTCAGTTGAAGAAAATTCCCTTTTCTTTGTTTTTTTTTTTTTTTTTTTGCTTGCTTCTGCCCTTTCTCTTGCTGGCTTGCTTATGAGCAGCTCAGAGTCACAGAGAGAGAGGAAGAAAGAAGACGCTCAAGATGGATATAGTCACTACAAGTGAAGTAAAAAAAAATTTATTAAACTGAGGTAGGTGCTGGACTCTGTACAGAACAGATGTCAATGTAATTTTTTTTTTTTTTGCAGTACTCGAATGCAGCAGTGAAAAATGAAATCTGCACAGTGTCTAGATAGATGATATCAGACTCGGTCTGTAAATAAATATTGTATTGCTATTTTGAAAACTCTCCCTATATGGTAGAGTGAGTGTGTATGTGTGTGTGTGTGTGTGTGTGTGTGTGTGTGTGTGTGTGTGTGTGTGTGTGTGTGTGTCTGAGAGATAATCTTGAGTCATTTACCAAAATGATTCCTGCTTTATACTATTTTTTGACAGGATAGGGCCCATCTCTAGATATGCTGAGTTATGTATGGGCGGATGGATGGATGGATGGATGGATGGATGGATGGATGGATGGATGGATTCAGAACTGATGCTAGGCAACCTGGCAACCTTATCCTAATTCAAAATATAAAAGCTCTTCTGTTTATCTGTATTTTCAGAAATGACTGCAAATACACTGTTGGGTAGCTGCCCTTACACCCCAAGTTACAGCTCTGTAAAGATGGATGGATATTTGTACTGATGAATAAATAGATAAATGGGTAAACAGACAGATAAATAAATAGACAGATGAAGTATGTTTGCATATATGATATAATCAGTCCATTATGCCTTGCACATGTTTTACTATTTACACATTCTTTTCACTATGTTGCATATCTCTCTCTCAACCTATCTCTCTATGAAACATGTACTTTTTCCATGCATTTATGTAAGTTACAGTCCAAATACCATTTTCATTAAAAAAGCATACTTGTAGCTGATGGCATGGAGAACACATCTCACTAAATATTAATTAAATCATATTTGCTTAAGTAGGCTTCAAAGATTTTCAGTTATGTCCTTAATGAACTGCCATACTAGGATGCTGCAGTTAAAGTCTTAAACTCCATTCTTCGAAACAAACATTGGGATCTCTGACAGCAGTCTGGACATCCATGATAGACTTTACTCTTCATCACAAACAATAAGACAAGTCTATACACTTTAGTGGACATAGTGCTAGAAAATTCCACCAGTCCAGAGCTATCAGCTTTCAAAGTCACTGACTGTAATAATGATTAATATTTTATTTCTTAAGATAAATCCCTGGATTTCCTAAAGACATGAATAAGGACATGAATACCCTCTGTATGCTAGGGAATGTCTCAGTGATCTTACATGTTTTGATAATACAATGATTTGAACATAAAATGCCTCAGACAATGTACTAACTAGTTGTCATGATGATTTAATTGACATAGCGCTCTATTGCTGATAAAAACTTATATCAATGAATGATCTTCTTTTTTATTTCTCTGCATATCATCCCCAGTGTAAAATTCCTGACTCAGAGAGAAAATTAGAAATGAATTGCACAAGAGAAAGATTTGAGTTCATATTAGTCTTATGCTGAGTACGTTTGGATAGTGAAGAGACATATACATTATTGCTGTCTGCACAATACTGCTGAATAATCATAGATAAATAACTGCAAACTGCAGATGGACACAAAAACTGGCAAACTGTAGTGGCCAGTGCATTATGTTTTTCTCTTTATATAGTCTTTATATCAGTGTTTTTTCTACAGTAGTTTTATTTTCACTTTTACCACAAAATCTTTTTAGAACAGAAATGCCTACATTTCAGAGCATCATAGCAGACTGGCCATTGTAAATTATGTTGAAATATACAAGAAAGTGGAACAGAGAGTTTGCTGTATGATATCACAGTGAAAAATGCTGAGTCACAAAGTGCCGTTCTGTAGGAACTAAGCTACCCACCTTGAATACGTGTGTGTGTGCGTGCGTGTGTGTGTGTGTGTGTGTGTGTGTGTGTGTGTGTGTGTGTGTTTATATAAACACACACACACACACACACACACACACACACACACACACACACACACACACACACACACACACACACACACACACCACTACACATCTACATCTACAAACATAACACACACAATACACACACACATCCGTACGGATACATCTATTGTTTGCAAGTCTAAGGCAACTCAAGAGTGTCTGTGTAATGCCCCAGTTACATATAGCTGGTGGCTAGAGAGAACTCAGGAGCTAGACTCAAACCCTGACCCTGAGATGCTGGTAGCTACAACTTAGCTTCCCTACCCCCCACCACTTGTGGAATTTTGTTCTGCTCCTTATAATGTTTGTGGTTTTCAGGATTTTTAATTCACTGAATAATAACAGGCATTTGAATTTCAGACTTCATATTCTTCAGAAAGTACATTTTATTCTAGCAATTTTCTGTTTATATGATCAATGTTTGAAAATTGTCCCTATTTTGGGCTGTATAGTTTTTGTGCTAAGAGGTTGACAGTTATGGTGAGAACTGAATTCACTGAATATGTTTGGGGGCTGTATTTTTGTGCTAAGAGGTTGAGAGCTGCTGTGAGAACTGAATTCACTAAATGATAGCCATTTAAGTTTCAGTCTGTCTTTCAAGAAACAGCTGGTTTGGTATAGTGGTATGTTGTTCTGAGTGTAGTACACATGGTCCTGGGTTCAAGGTTTGGCAGTGAAATTCATGGTGGTAACACAGCATTTTATTCTAGCAACTTTCCAAGATTATACAAGCAATGTTTAAAATATGTCCCTAGCTTTTGGGCTTTTGTCCCGTCCCCATCCCCAATAAATGTTGGCTTTTTCCATATTTCTTGTGCTTCAAAGTTGACAGATACAGTTGAGTGTTGAGTGGAAAGTTTAGTACTGCTTATGCTAAATCTGCTTGCATTGTTAATAGCACAACAGGTAGTGTACTTGCTTTTTATGTAGAAGGCTGTGGGGTTTACTCCCACAGTATACAGATGCATTGCTGATACTATACTATGTTGTACTTTTAAAGTGGGTAGATGCTACTGTCCTGAGAATGTTCTCTTTGGTGGAAATACCTAGTAACGATGAACCTGTTATCAGTTTGCCATCCATTCCATATTGCAATATTCTCAAGGGCAACAGGCACTTTTTTAATGAAACAATGAAATTTAAAGTTCTTTGCTGGCAGCAACCTCTTCATTTAGTTACAAATCTCTTTAATGTGGAATTATTTATATGACTTTTACTTCTGCAGAGACTGTGCATATTTACTGTTTATGATGGAAATGTTATGAATTGGGCAGTTTTGTCATTAATGGTGCATGCATTTTGTTTCATTGTTTACTGGAAAAAATGTTCAAAACAATAGATTTAAAAGCCCTGTAACAACTGCACTGTATTATACAAGGAATATAATTTAATACAACCAGGAAGGTGTATCAAGTAACACATATATGTTTCCTGTGCAAGGGGCCTATGATTTGAAAACAGACCAAAGTGAATCTTTATCTGCCACTGGCCAGATGTATTTTCTTTGAATGTGGGTTTCAATGCTGTTTCAATGAATGTGAGTTTCAAGGACAGAGAAGTTTTAATGCTAAGTCTATTTTCATTGTGAGATTGCATTGCTTTGTTTAACAGATTCTATTAGTGTTTGTGCTGTAAAATGTAAAATAAAACTTTTAAATGAAATGCAAATCATAGTAGAAGTAAAGCAGTATGCACATTATAGTGTTTATGGTAAATGGGGTGAAATAGCCAAGTAATGGGACACTGGAATAGCTGTGGGGAGGCCCATTCCACCATGATTTTGTGAGGAGGAAGGGCAGCAAATTTAGACAGCCCTGGCTGAACTATACCTCTCTGTCCAGATTTTTGCAGAATGAATAGATTTTTACTTCTTATTTTTGGTTTGTTCCTCACAAAATTTGTGTTTTTTTCTGGCAAATTGTTTAGGAATTAAGTCACTAAATAATGACAGATGTTGAGTTTCAGACTTCATACCCTTCAGAAAATTCATGCTAATGCAAGACATACTATTCTATTATCTTTCTAAGTTCATAAGAGCAATATTTAAAAATTGTCCATATTTTGGGGCCTTTGCCTCACTTCTGTTTATGCCTTTGTCCATATTTCTTGCTCTGAGGCTGAGTGGTATAACAAATGTGTCAGGACCATCACCGTCAGCCAGAGGCATTTCAAATTTTGACATACTTGTTGCACCCCACTCTCCCACAGTGACTCTGGATGTGTCCAAGCAAGGCAAGGAGCAGTTATGCAGTGTAAGTGTGCAGAGTATCCCCCCATCTAAGGTAGACACAAGTACTACAGTGGCTTTTCATCTGTCCTTGATTTTGCAGAATGTTCTGGTTTTCTGTCATATTTTTATAGTGTTGACGTATGCTGCTTCTTATTCAGAAATTGCATATCATTGCAATGCCTGTTGCACTGTGTTTAAGTAGCAATGTTTTAATGACCATCAGGTAAGCTTGTCTGTGTCTGTAAGATGCAAGTAAGCATTAGTAGGCATACTGTTAAAGAATTACCAACATTGAAAGCCTTTTTGTTGTTGCCATGCAGAGAATATTTACATAAATATCGTATAAGCCTTAGGTATTGAAATGCATATGACAGTATTTTTAATAAAGGACAGGATTACAGTATTTTCGGAAGCTCATTACATTTCTTGGAGACTTGCAGTCATCCTTGCAGGCTTTACCCGTAAACTAAACAGAATGCCAATCTATCATGTGTGGTCTATAACCTGTGCAATAATCCTTTAAGCAGTTTATTTTGAGCTTGTTTGTTTGTTGCTCATTTTTTTACATTGATCATGTTTTCCCCATGAAACAAGTAGATAGTTGTTGTCAGGCAGCAGGTTTTTTTTGATAAGAAACATTTTTACAAGTGGGAGTATCACAGAGATTGCTACTTTCAGCATTTTACTTGGTACTTTTATAAAGCTGAATATAAATTTAGAACTGCAGTGGAAGGAGAAGTGGTTTGATTTGAGTGCTGCTTGTTTTTTATACTTGATTTTGACTGGCATTCCAGTAATGTATTTAAAAATAATTTCTTTTTTCATGCCTCGTAACCTTTTTGTTATCATTTAGATATTAAGTAAGCCGTCATGTAGCCAATGCATTGAAATACTTTTTTTCTTCTACACTTCATTTTGTCTTGATTGGACTCTCATAATGATGGTCTGGCACTGGAACCCAGGGCAGTGTATTACATTAAAGTCCCAGTTTTTGTGGTTTTTAACATAGCTCCACACCCTTCTAGTTGGATAAAACCCTTCCAATTGGCCCCACCCATTCAGCTGTCTCCTGCAGCCCCCCTTTGATTTGAAGTCACCAGCCACCACTGGATTCTCTGTCCTTCCCCTCATATGCATAGGATTGCCTGCTAATGCATAGTTACATACCCCACACTGAGCCCCCCCCCCCAAGCAACTATTACTCACTGGCCAGGTTGTCTTTTGCCTGCCATTGACTTGCATGGCAGAATACTGCTTTTAGTTAGAATGCTTATTTTAGGTTTATTTTATTACTTTCCCCCCGATCCTGTTTGCACGCCACTGCCCTATGCTTAAACATGCAAGATCATTGAAAAAAAAATAAAAGTTTTTTTTTTTTTTTAAACAGTTTGCAATGCCAATGGCCTTGTACTTGGCCATTGGCATGCTTCCTCAATGATATGCAGCCTTTATTTGGAGCTGTCATAGCTCCATTTTGTAGTTTGCAGAAATATACTCGATTACAAACCGAGTACATTTCTGCAAACTGCACTCATCCTGCACGGTCTGCTGCCAGCTTCTTGGATTGCATATTATCCTCATTTGCATGGTTTTCACCTGCAAGTGATGGTAATTTGCATACAGGAGCTCAGTCCATGCAGGATAAGTCTAAGAGCTCATGTGGACATCCTGGGAGCTCATTCCTGGATCGCACGTTGGCCACATTGCCGAAACTAGCTCTTAGACTAATCCTGCACATTATAAAGGGCTTCATAAATCTGGGGGAACGTGTCTAGAAAGGAAGCATTTTAGTATTATTTATATTACTTTATATACATGGGTCATGTATTATATAGCATAGCAGAGTTTTAGGTTGCACTATCATTGATAATTTTATACATACAAAGTTTTATGGCATTAAGAATTGTATGAATTGGATATATTATAATTAATTTCTGGTAGTGTATTTATATTATTTTATGATTGCATTAAGTTGTGTCTTTAAATGTTAAATTGGATGTTGGTCACATGACTAAGAAGCATAGCTCTCAATCTTCCATCTCCAAAATGAGGAACACTAGTCCTCATAATGTGGAACAAATGGGCAAAATGTGGAACACATACTAATGGCTTACAAACAACTTCAACAAGGAAGGTCATAGGATGGTTAAAATATGCTGGTTTTATTTATAAAGAAGATTTTTTAATGAATTAATAATTCATTTCTATTTACAATGGATTTCACTTAAAAAATTCCTAACACTGAATGTGTGACAGAGTCTTTCAATGTGGAACTTTGAGGAACTTCGAGGAATGTGAAAATTTTTAAGACCCCAAATGAGGTACGTTCCTCATAATGAGGTACACTTGAGAGGTATTCTAAGAAGTGGCGTTTATTTTGTGTGAATGTTAGTTTTGCTGAAATTCTAGTCAGTTAAAAATGAAAGTGCTAAGCAACATTCTGCTGGTCATCGTGTTTTCTAAGGTTGCCATTTCTTATTCCCAGTTTGCTGGAGATGCTTTATGGTTTTTATAGTCTAGTAAATGTTGCTTTATTAAATGAGAAATATAATTTAAAATGCGCAAGAAATATAATTACAAACAAACAGGAAAAGGAAACAAAGAACACATGCATTTATGCATAGTCTTAAAAAAGTGTGAGGCGGGACCATGGCTTGAAAACAGCTTGGGGCCAAATGTGCACTTACTACACCAGTGGCCAAATGCATTTTCAGTGAATGTGAGTTTCAAAGGATGAGAAGTTTACTGTTGCTCATGCTAAGTCTGTTTTCAAAGTGAGATTATTTTGTTTTGTTTAGCAAATGGCCAGTAGTGGTTGTGCAACAAAATTTGAAATAAAAAATTTAAATTAAATCCAAACCTCTGCAATAATTGCAAAAGCAAATAACACATTCTGGCTAGGCTTATAAATGCCCTAGGGTAGATAGCCTATTATGAACCTATGAACCTATAAGAAAACACTATGCACACTAACAGATCTGAACAGTGTTTATGGTAACTGGAGAGACGGCAAAGTATTGGGACATCGGAATGACTGTTGTGGTGGGGGAGCCTGGTACTGCACCCTGCCTAGGATGCCTTTTGACTAAGCTTTGGCTCTATATGGCCAATTATGTATATTAGGTGCATTTACTGGAAAGAAACATATTTTGAAAATTGTACTTGAAAAGGCTTTGATACTCTACGTATGCTACTTGTTCTGCTGGACCTCCACTGAGATTTTCTTGACAGGGGTTATGAAAGTGGGACTATCAAACATATTTTTGACCCTATCAAGGACCACAAAGAAAGGAAGGATACTTCAATATATGAACCCACAAAAATACTCTTACATGGTTTCATCTCTCTCTACACTGACCAAAGGAAATAAAAGCTGAAAAGTATGACAGTAACTTTCATTAAAGATGCCCTTGAAATAAAAAGGATTATTCATGTCAATTGGTCCATTATGTCTAATAATATACTGGTATGCAAGATTCTGGACCATGGACTTTCTTTTATTTTCAAAAAAGGCAGGAACGTTATGATCTTACATAGAAGGGACATTCAAAAAGAACAGTATGGAAAGGCGTGGTACCTTTAAATGTGGGCACCCTCAAAAAAAAAGTTATATGCTTGTTTCCTGCCTTTCCTGTAACTAGCCTAGTCCACATACAGATTTGCTGTATCCAGGACTGTTTTGTAAGTTTCTGAGCCCCTCAGACCTTTCTGTGTTGGAGGGAAGCCTTCTAGCTTGTCAGCGGGAGTGGTAAGCACTAGGTAGCCTATCTACCACAAGAGTTGTGATTTCTGGCTAAGAAATTGTGGTTTATTGGCTGTTTGGACAGTTTTTCTGTGTCTTTCAACTTTCTGGCTTAAAACCCCATTTTTGCATGGGTTTGCACTTATTTAAGCTCTGCGGATCCAGTTTTGCCGTTCTACAGTCTACAAGAGCAACAGGAAGGAGAAAGAGATACTCTAAGTGCCTCCATTTTGATTTTTTTCATAATTTACTGCTCTCTGCACTTGTGGTTTGTCATTTTTAATTTATCTGCATTTATTTAATCTGTATTTGCCTAAATATTGCTACACACTCAAGTGTGTTAGCATGTACTGCATTTAAAGTGTTTTTGCTACTGTTTTAACTGCTTTTCTGCAAAAAGAAAAAAAAAAAAAGAAAAAATACTAAGCTTGTTCCCTTTCTTCCCTGTAACTAGTCGAGTTGTTGTGTCTTTCGGCTTTTCCTGGTTAGGGGTCACCAGAGCAGAACTCTGGTCCACTAATAATTGGCAGTAGGTTTTTGCATGCCGAGTTGCCGGCCCTGACGCACAACCTTCAACGAAGGTATGCCTATTCACACGTCTCCACACAGAAGATGCTCTAGCCGAGAATCGAACAGGACAACATCTTACTGTGAGATGACAACGCTACCACAGCACCACCACCGCAGTCCTGTAACTAGTCTAGTCCAGATACAAATTTGCTGTATCCAGGACTGTTTTGTAAGTTTCTGAGCCCCCCCCCCCAGACCTTTCTGTGCTGGAGGGAAGCCTTCTAGCTTATCAGTGGGAGTGATAAGCACTAGGTAGCCTATCTACCACAAGACGAGTGGTTTCTGGTCCAGTAATTGTAGTTTATTGGCCGTTTGGGCAATGTTTCCTTCCCTTTCAATTTTTTGGTTTAAAAGCTCGTAATTATTACTGGTGCCAGAAAGTCTGCTCCTCAATTTTTCCCTTAGAATGTGCTTGTTCTTTTACTTCTTGCACTTCAATTAGCTTAATCGGCTAGCATTTTAACAAGCTTTTGTAGTATATATTGTAGCACACTTAGATGTTATTAGCAATAGTTGTTCCTATGCAGTAACAGCACCAGTACTTATTAGTTATGACCACCCCTCCTGGTATGATTGTAGGGCAATTTCCTGTACTTTTTCCTGTTAACCTGGTGCACTTGGGCATTCTGAGACAGTGTGACAACTGTCTAATGTTCACAGACAACCCTCTCCTCTTACCTCCCAACACAAATACATGTGAGAGATGCACTTATATCACCAAACTGGAAGCAGTGCATGCTTCAACCAAAACCAGACTAGCTGATCAAGAGGAGAAGGTCAACACCTGCAATTAACTACATAGGCGACACAGCCCTCCAAAACACCAATCATCATAACCCACACAGAAACACAAACCATACACCAGCCTTCGTGGAGGCTCTCAATAAAAATTTACCCAAACAACAGAGACCCCCGAGACAGAATGTACTCGACCACCACAACACGACACCAACCCCAGAATACATAGCTCAGCACCACAGTGTGCTCCGCAACCTAAGACCTTAAGGCAAAACACTTTGCCCAATGTACTAATCATAGGAAACTCAATTGTGAGGCACACTGATGTCCCACTCACTAGGGTGAACAAGGAGAAGGTAACAGTCAGTTGTCTATCAGGTGCCAGGATCCGCCACATAACACATGCACTCGGGTTACTCCAAAACAAGTACAAATATGACTCAGTCATTGTCCATGTGGGTGTGAATGATCTGAGACATACCTCTCGGCACTACATGAGAAAAGATGTGATGGAACTCTCAGATTATGTGGCCCAGGCAGGTATGACCCTAGCCCTGAGCAGTATTCTACCATCACCCAGAATGATACCACAGTACAAGCAGAAAATGATTGACTTCAACTATTGGCTAAGTTTCTCTTGTCATTATAAGGGCACCCAGTATCTGTATGCCTGGGATGACATGATCAACAGACCTCGATGCTTTGCTAGAGACAGCCTACATCTGTCACCCCTGGGATTCCAGGTATTGGCTAAGGCTCTTGCCACCCCTATAGTGCCTTTTTAGGCAGTGTTCAAAAGACCAAAATTCCACTGTAACAGCTACAAACAAAAGCAATCTGAGGGTCATGTTGCTCAATGCTAGAAGTCTAAATCTCAAGATGCACTTGCTCGACCCCTTAAAATGGAGAATGTCGACATCTGTGCTGTAATGGAGACCTGGTTTAAAGAGGCAGAAAGCACCCCTGCACTCCCAGGCTACAACTCATTCCATAAATTTCAGTCCCAGAATACATCCAGATGCTCCAAAGACAGGGGTATCTCCATATTCTTAAAGGATACACACACCTCTAGACTGGTAACCCAGCATAATGCATCCGAGATACTTCAGGCACAACTAACACTGGTTAAGACGGTGTTACAAGTCATAGCCTGCTACAGAACCCCACCATGTCCCTAGACTCTCACTCCAAGTTCCTAAGCACCCTGGAATCTATCAAGGTCCAACCCAATGGCCTCATGCTTGGTGACTTCAACTACACTTCCTTCAAGTACCACTGTGCAGGCCCAACGCTTTCTGGAATTTATCAGTTCCAATGACCTGGACCAGCTCATTCTGACCCCTACTAGAGGAAGCAACATCCTCATCCTGGTTATCACCAACATGGGATACCATTGCTTCACACCTATAGTCAATTCCTCCCTGGTTAAATCTGACCATAAAATGATCACCATGGAAATCTTCATCTCACCTGCAACTCCTCTAAGGTGACCACCCTGAAAAACTTCTCTAAAGCCGACTTTGGGCTCCTAAAAACACAGGTGGCTAACTTCTCAGCACCCATATCAATGGAAAATAGCTGCATGACTGCCGAATCATACACCAATGCACTGCACAAGCATGTACACAAATGCGAATAGAATTAAGGCACTCTCATTGAAAAAAGTAAGCCAATCTGGTAGTCCCCAGCCATTAATAAACTCTACAAGAGAAGGAAGAAACTGTTGCAGAAAAAAATGAAGTCACAAGACTGGAAAACCTCTCATCAGTCTTAACAAAAAGCTGAGATCCCTTATCATATCCTCTAAAGCCAGTTATGAAGGCAGAATTGCGTCTGACACCCAAAACAACCACAAGGCCTTCTATAGCTATATCAAAAACCTCCGAGGCAATACCTTGATTCGCTCTGAGTTATTGCACAATGACACCTCCTATACTGAACCCACGGATATATCCAACATACTGGCCGACAGATTCAGTGCCAACTTCATCCCCCCCAAGGGCCCTGTCACAATACCAGAAGAAAGCCTGGCACCCACCATTTCTGTGACACAGGTTAAAACTGCATTGTCCAAAGCCAAGAATACAGCATCCATGGGACCTGATAATATCCCTGGCTGCATCCTACATGAACTACAAAATGAACTGGCACTACATCTGTGTGCCCTGTTCAATCACAGCCTTACCTCAGGCTATGTCCCTAACAAATGGTGCACTGCTACAGTCATCCTGCTCCATAAAGTGGGAGCAACTATAGACCCCGAGAACTATCGCCCCATTAGCCTGATGAGTCTGATATGCAACGCTATGGAGTGCATCATCATGGACCTGCTTAACAAAGATATAGGCAATCTCCAAACTCTTGATCCCACACAGTTTGCCTTTGTCAAGGGGAGATCCTGCCTGCTGAACCTGGTTGACTTCTTTGAGGCAGTCACCAAGGCTGTGGATGAGTGTAAGGCAGCGCATACAGCCTACCTCGACCTGCCCAAGGCCTTTGATACCATTCCCCACTCAGGTATCATTGATAAATTTACCAAACTAGGCATCAATCCTTACATCAATAGGCGGGTTGTAAATTGGCTCACAGACAAGACCCACAGAATGAAAGTTGTGGATTCCAAGACAGACTGTCGACCAGTCATGATTGGAGTCCCACAAGGCATGGTCGTGGGTCCTCTCCTTTTTGGCATCTAGTTCTCAGTAGTCCAGGCCAACACAGAAGGACTCTGACTGACCAAGTTTGCTGATGACAGCAAGCTATGAGTCATTATCAACTCCCCAAGTGATGCAGACATCTTATAAAAGGGCCTCTCTGAGACCAATGACTGGTGTCGGAACAATGGCCTGAAGCTCAATGCCAAAAAATGCGTTATCACCCCCTTTGGAAAAAACTCAGTTCCTATGAATTACCACATTGATGGGAGCCCACTGAACACTGAAGGGGCCATAAGAGATTTGGGTACCCAGGTCCATAGCCACCTCTCCTTCAACCAACACATTGCCACTGTGGTCCGAAAGTCCTTCTGCATGGCACATCATATAACCAAAGGTTTCGCATCCAGGAAGAAAGAGGGCATTGTCTCTCTCTACTCATCCCTCATTAGGTCAATCATCGAATATAACACCCCATTTGGCATGTACCTGACCAGACACCTACAACAGCTGCAGAGGCCATAAAAGTACCTCAAAAAAGGATTGTAGGCCTTAAACACGTCCTACATGGACAGAATCAAGAAACTTTAACTGTTCTCAGTCTCTTATCATCTACTTACAGGTGATCTCTGCTTGACTTACAAAGCCATGTCTGACCCAG
Organism: Protopterus annectens; assembly: GCF_019279795.1. NCBI lineage: Eukaryota > Metazoa > Chordata > Ceratodontiformes > Protopteridae > Protopterus > Protopterus annectens. The sequence goes on from NC_056741.1 coordinate 1,973,428, forward strand.
CCCTACTTGAAATGTTGCACCTAAAGAAATCCCAATCCCCCCATGCCACATGGTCCAGAGATCACAACCTCATTACCACAACTAACATAACATGCTGGAGGGAAGACTGCCCATACTCTGGAATAAGCTTCCCAATCATGTCAAGCAGAGCACCTTGCTGGCTGTCTTCAAGTGAAATCTTGACAAGTGGATGGGTAACAGAAAGTTCACCAGGGATCACTCCAGTTGCCCTACTGGATAGGGGCACTGTGAACTAACATCGGGTGGCATGGTGCCTGGGCAATTTTTTTGGGCTAGGCTTGTAAAGGCTCCAGGGCCATTAGCCTAGTACACACCTATGAACCTATGAGCTGTAGGAACTTTTTCAACAGCCCCAGCAAAAGTAAGAAATATTTTATCAAGCTGACTTGGAACTCCAACAACAAAACAATTGTTTACAGATCCCAGTATTAGTTGTCAGTTTTTTTTTTAATATACTAGGAAAAGTATTTCAAAGTTTAAAGGAGGATAGACCAAGACACACGTCTGAAATTAGAACTAGACTAAGCACAAATCCTCTTTCAAAGGACACTACTGATGCCCTAGGTCATTCTTTTTTTTCACTTTTTACATTTTGGACATGATCAGGATGGGTCCAATCAAGGAAAACTGTAATGCCATTCTGGAAAAGAAGGAGCAGAAATGACAATTTTGGCTTAATGCTTATAAGTCACCTGTACTTAATTCTATTTGTTCAATTAAATGCATTCTTCAGCTTAAAAAAATGGACCACAAATTATTTTATCAATAATTTTTACTAATGGCTATGACATGTTATGATCGCTCTGGTCTTCACTTTTCTCAGGCATTTTTATGGCTTTACTTTTGATGGTTTCTGCTTGTTATATGTTCTGCTGCAACATATACATATTCATTTGCATTACTGCTTTTTTTCACATTGTATACACAGTTTTTTTCTTGTTTTCTAGTGTATAGTTCTTGGATGCTCAGATTTAATAGTGATCTGATGAAGCCCTATGAGAGAAAGCACTTAGTTGTTCATTTATTTTATTTTTGTATCTGTGGTGTTTCTTTACATCAAATCTCTTCTAGGGTAACTAATATGTGTTGTTTTGTTGATTAATTTCCCTGTTGTCTCAGACACACACACACACACACACACACACACACACACACACACACACACACACACACACACACACACGCACAAATGTACCCTCTTCTTCCCTTTGGTTCTCTCTTTTTTTCTATTGTTTTTTTTAAGTTAATTAATCTGCCTCTTAAACTTTTTTTAATACAGTCGATTTATCACCTTGGTGATAAATGGCCTTTAGTGAATGGCTCTTCCTCTCACTGTTACCGCTGTAAGATTGCCTTAAAGTCACCTTCAGCAAGTATTTCCAGTTTGACTGGTTTGTGGTAGCATTGTACTTATGTGTCTCTTCAACTCTAAGAAGGCTGGGATAATTCATCTTGTGGAAAGTGGTGTTTACCTGATATATCTGAGTTGGGAAGTATACAAAAAGGCTCAGTGTAGTCATTTTATTGGCCAGAGGGCTTATTTGTTAGTTGTTTTTTCCTGTGTTGCTATAAATGTTGCATGTTTGTGTGGGTTGGCAGTGTCCTGTACCGCAGCAAACACCTAGAAAGCAAACTTTCCCTGTAGAAAGGTCCATAAAACTGTACCCTGCAAAACAGCAATGTAGCACAAATACTTTGTGCGCCAACAAGCTTAGATCAGCTAGTCAGTCAAGTAGCATTACCTACAGATTTAGTAGAATTCAGTACTGTGTAAACATTAAAGTTAGTAGAATTTAGCACTGCTTAGCATAATCTTCCCCAATAAAGCACCATTATTAGTCTGCATTAACAAAGCACCCTTAATATATTGCCACCTTTTTAAATGCCCAAAGTGGGACATTTTTGGTACAAACATCAGATTTTGCAGGCCAAAACATACTCATGGCCAGTACAAAGGACAGAACTTCCCTTTTTTGCCTACATAAAAGTCTATTCTTGTAGCATTTTAGTTGCTTATTCTGTTTCTTATAACATTTAGGTGTTTCAGATACAGAATGACTGTTTTATGCAACTATCGCATAAAATATAGGAACTAATTTTGTCCTAAAATCTCAGGACAATTCCCATTTTTACACTTTTTTAGCAGGACACAATTGCCCAAAGAGGGACTGTCCCTCGCAAAGTGGGACAGGTGGTAACCCTACACCACACCCCCCTTGTAGCTCACCAGTCAGAGGAGTGGACAGTATTGATATGTCATTTCCTAACTTCTCTGTAGCCACCTTGTCTATGGGCATCTTCCGACAATGTAGCATTTTTTTTCATGTTTATCGAATACTACTTAATCCTTAAAGAAGCAGACATTATTTAAGAGGTGTACTTACACAATGACACTAATGACTAAACTCTCACATACAAGCACACATCAGGTTGTCGAACCACACACTCAACACCCACCTCACATAGCACCCGATACACACATAGACTAATGTATGTTGAGGCACTTAAAAGCAATCTTCCTAAACAACTAAGATTGCCTAGATCAAAGCTATGCCTCAGTAAGCTCACAGGAACTCAGAAAAAACACCATGTAGCAACACACATTTTATTTATTTTTATTTATTTATTTTTATTTTATTTTACATTTGTTAACCGGGATGGTCCGACTGGACACAGGTCCATTTTTCAGTGGAGGCCCAGGGAGAAAAGCTCCACAGTAAGTAAAATTTTACACTATGTTAAAATACAGTATACAGAGAATTTTCCTTTCATTCACAGTGGAACCCAGAACACTAAGCCCATAAGACAAGTTAACACACTTCCTAGGACTCTTGTTGTAGAGCACTCCATTGTAAGATTTATTGATGCCTCTCTGTACAGGCTGAACAAGGAGAAGAAAACTGTTAGTTGTTTATCTGGAGCCAGAGTCTGCCAAATCACACACTCACTAGAGTCATTATGCCACAGGTACCAGTATGATTCCATCATAGTTCATGCAAGTGTAAATGACCTGAGATGTACCTCCATGGATTATATGACGATAGATATTATGGAGCTTCAGACTACGTGTCTCACACTTGTAAGAACATCACATTGAACAGCACATTACCATCACTAAGAATGATACAATGTATCACTGAGGATGATGTCACAATGCATTGAGCAGCATATTACCATCACCAAGGATGATGTCACAATATGAGCAAAACATGATTGATTTCAACAAATGGCTGCTTTTCTGGTGTCATTCTAAGGGGATCCCACATTTGTCATCTTGGCAGGACATGGTTAAAGCAATGTTGCTTTGCCAAACAGGGTCTATACCTTTCCACTCTAGGCTTTTGAATACTGGATAAAAACTTTATTCACCCCCATAGTACCTTATTGAGGCATTGTCAAATTGACAAACCTACAGATGTAGGAAAATCACCTCATCTGACCCACAAAGTGTTACTGCTCAAAGTTAGGAGCCTAAATAAAAACACTATGCTCCCTCCAAGCCCTCACACTTGAGAATATAGACATATGTGCAGTTATGGACACATGGTTTAAAATGCCAGAGAGCACTCCAGCAGTGCAAGTTTTCAGTGCCTTCCACACTTTTATTCCAGTAGCCACACAGACAAGGGCTAAAGCTAGATGTGTCTCAATATACATCAGTAATTAGCATATCTCTAGGGTGGTCAGACATGATGATGTGCTGGAGGTCCTCCACATGCAGATTACCATAGACAAAATCCCATACAATATCCTAGCAAGCTATAGGACACCCTCCATGTCCCAAGATGTTAACAGTGCACACATGGACCTTCTGAAGACACTTACCATCCAACCTAACACCCTACTCATGAGAGATGTTAATTACCCCTTTGTAGACTGAGAATCATGCATAGCCTCAAATCTATAAGCAAAGAGATTCCTGGACTTCTTAAATACACCCTTCTCCAAGTAGTGAATATGCCCACTAGAGGCTCCAACATACTGGACCTTGTGCTCACAAATATGGGAGAATGGCCCAACCCCCCTCCCCCATGTCTCATTATCTCTGGTAAGGTACAGCCAATAAAAGTGCCTCATTCAAAATCAAAATCAATTCAGTAATCCCATTAAAACTAGTAACAGTTAGGAACTATTCTAAGGCATACAACCTTTTTATTAAGTGATGCTTTGTCAAAATTCAGTACTCCTGCAAACCTCAAGAACACAGCGGGTCTATACTGGATGATTGAACTTTCAAAAGTTCGACTCTCATATGGTCGACACCATATGATGGAATTTTTGAAAGTTCAAACATTTTGACGGAGATCTCCGTACAGCACGGAATGGGAAGATTTCCTTTTTCTGCACTGCAGTGCGGTCTTGGAGTTGGTATATTTAAAGAGTCAGGGGTGTGGGGGGTGCAGGTGGGCTTGCCCCCCTGCTTAAAACGTTCATGTAGGTTATTTGTGTAGTTTATTTTTTATTAGATTTTCGAACATTTAAAAGTTTGATCATATGGCGTTGACCATATGACAGTCAAACTTTTGAAAGTTCGATTATCTAATATAGACCCAAACACAGCAACATATGCTGAATTGCTCTCATAAATTCTGTGCAACCATGCTGATGGCTGCATAGTGGTTGCTGTAACTAACTGAAGTAAGTGCATGACTAGCCCCAGAAACAAACCCCCTGGTGGCATCCCAAATTAAATAGTAAACCTTAAGGGCAGCACACAGCAATGTGTTAAACTGGTGATTAATGGTGTCATGTTCACTGAGAACCTGATGATATAGTAAACATTTTAGCAGACAAATTCATTGACAACTTTAGCCTCCTCTCATCCCCAATCATCCTCCAAAAAGTGCCCTCAAATATATCCCCTACAATTTTAACTAGGTAGCATGTACTAGCTGAATTCACTAAAGCCAAGAACATGGCCTCAATGGGTCCCAGACATCCCAGGATGCCTTCTGAATAGTGTACAATATGACTTCTCAGGACACCTAGAGTCATTATTTAACTATAATCCAAAACCACACTTTCTGCCACATGAATGAGGTCTGTGAAGGCCATCCCCATTTTCCAAGACTAATTACCTTCAACAAAGCAGCGATATTAGAAATTTCAAAGCCCCCTCAAACACAGATAACATGGACTCCGATGCAGAGATGTACACCAATGCCCTGTATTACCAGTTAAACCGTTGTATAGAATTGGCTGTACCTGACCAGATTAAAACCAGGTCTTGCCAAAAAAAAAAAAAGCCACCTTGGTGGACTCTTAGTATAAACAAGCTATACAAAAACAGAAAGAAACGAATATCCAAGAACAAGAGGGATCTGAGATCAGCAGAGGAAGAAATCCCAAACTAGCTTAAACAAACAAATTAGAGATGTTATCAAGTCCTCCAAAGCTAATTACAAAACAAACAACAGCACCTTTTTGTTATATATATTAATAAACCTTGCCTGAAAAACTGTAAAATGTGTTTTTATGGATTTAATTTATTTCTGTAATTACTACAAAATGTTACATTTGCAGATATAGGGCCGGATTTACGAAAGCTTGCATGGAGTGCAAGAAGACTGTAGGAGCTCACTAAGGCAATATGTCTGCCGTGCGATCCAGGTACAGCCAGCAGGGGCATGCATGAGAGTTGCTAAAGCTACTTTTGCACAGACAGCATCATGGTATGCAGATTACCTTATTTGCTGCTGAAAGCTATGCAAATGAGGTAAATGTGCCATCCAGGAAACATTAACCTGTCCGTGGAAGATTAGTGTTATCTGCAGAAATGTACTCCATTGACAATGGAGTACCATTCTGCAAATAGCTAAACGGAGCTATGACAGCTCCAAATAAAGGATGCATACAGTTGAGGAAGCATGCCGATGGCCAAATATAAGGCCATTGGCATTTATAAATGTTTAAAATTATTAAAATCTAACTTTTTTCCCCCGATCTCCGATGTTTAAGCGTAGCGAAGCAGCACGCAAATGTGCGGCGCTTTAAAAAACAAGAAAATAATTTAAAAATAGCCAAAAATAGCCATTTTCACTAAAAAGCTTATCCTGCCATGCAGGTGAATGGCAGGCTGAAGACAACATGGCCACTGAGTACCGGTTGCTAAGGGGGGGAAGCTCAGTGTGAGAGATGTAACCATGCATTAGTAGGCAGTCCTATGCAAATGAGGATAAGGATAGTGAATCCCAATTTTCCCCAGCAAGTGAGCCATGTCCCAACAGTGTAAGAGTAGGAGTAGGTGAGTAGTAGAGTAGAATATAGGTAACATCATGAGGGTGTGTGTCAGAAAGGCTGTAACCTAATTGGAGCACAGTGTCTTGTGTTTGCCCTGAGTTGCTCAGGATTGCAAGAGGCGTGTCTACAGCTGTCCTTTTTGAAAACCAGAAACCAAAGGTGCACACCATGAAAATATCTGAAATTTCTTGCAAACGTGCACACAGTGTGTGCGCGTGTATGCGCGCATGTGCGCTCGTTTGCGCAGCGCTGCCCCAAGCGGAAACAGATAGGGAAAAGGAAGAAAAAGAAGTAGAAGGAAGTTAACCAAGGAGAACTAGCAGAGTTGCTAGGTGAAATATATCAGAATCAGCCAATTACACAGGCAGCAGACTAGCCCAGCCCAGCCCAGCACTTTAAACTCTGCAAACAGCATTCTTCCCTGTTTTTTCCCAAGAACTCTGCAACACTGCAGTATACAAAGAGGGAAAGCTTAAAAACTTTAAAGTCAGACAAAATGTTAGGGGCTGCTTTTGCTATCATAAACCAACATGTGCAAGGTGTTGAGGGTGGTGATGTTGTGAATGCTGCTGAGTAACCCACAGTGAGGAGACGGAGAAGAGTGTACAGACCCAGGGTAACCTACCAGGGGCTACATGAGCTGGAGATAGTGGAGTGCTATAGGGTGGACAGAGACCTCCTGCAGCAAATTGTTCAGCTGTTCCGGCCACGCCTTACACACAGAACCAACAGAGTGGAACCCATCCCAGTGGATACCAAGGTATAAGTTGGCATAAAAATACTAGCTACAGGTACCTTCCAGAGACCAACTGGTGATATGATGGGGATTTCACAGGCATCAGCATCGAGGGTACTGAACCAGTTCCTGGATGCCATGTCAGCATATGTCAGTGAGCACGTATGTTTCCCCAATTCCCATGAGGCATTGGCCAGCAATATGCATCTTTTCCACCAAATAGAAGAATAGGAGCAAGTGTGCTCTCTGGAGCCTTGAACTAGGTTTCTGTTACTGCACAGATAATATTTTCCATATTGAGAAGTACCTCGTGTGTGTGCATCTGGAGGATGAGACTTCAGGCAATGAGTAGCATTTAGCTCACTTTGTGGTTATTTGTGTTGGTTATGGGGTTTGGCTTGTCCTGAGTGACTGGTGTTCCACACCTGAAGTCAACGCTTCATTGGACTGATCTAACCATAAGCTAATCACCTTACATATCAACATTCTGCCCCCACCCCCCCATTAAGGAAACCATGTTAAAAAATTTCTCCAAAGACAACTTCATGCTTCTTAAGACAGAAGTGGTGAACTTCAGGACACCCATGCAGATGAACAATACAGTTACAACTACTGAATCCTACACAATTGTACTTTATAAGCACTTACATGAGTGCATGGATCATGCTATCCCAAACAGAACCAAGACGCTAACCTCCAAGAAAAGGAAGCCAATCTGGTGGTCCCCTGCCATAAACAAACTGCACAACAGAAGGAAGAAACTGTTGCAAAAGAGGGTAAAACCCATGAGTGGAGGAGCTCCCTGGTCAGCCTCAGTAAGAAGCTGCGATCCCTGAAAAAATCCTCCAAAGCTAGTTACAAAAACAAAATCGCCACTGATTCTAAAGACAACCACAAAGCATTCTATAGCTATGTCAAGAATCTCAATGGCAACACTCAGATCTGCTCTGAGTTTCAGCACAATGGCACTAAATATACAGACCCAACTGATATTGCCAACATCCTGGCAGATAGGATCAGTGCTAACTTTACCCCCCTCTCACCCATGAAAGAGCCCATTTCTATACCGGAAGAATGCAAAGTTGCTGTCATCATGGCTGCACAGGTAAAAACCACTCTCCAAAGCCAGGGACACAGCATCCATGGGACCAGATAACATTCCAGGCTGTGTTCTACATGAACTACAGAATGAAGTGGCACCACACCTAAGTGCCATGTTCAATTATAGCCTCACCTCAGGCTTTGTGCCTGCTGAATGGCGCACAGTGACGGTTATCCCACTACACAAGGGGGGAACCACCACTGACCCCGGGAACTAGCACCCCATTAGCCTGATGAGCCTGGTCCGCAAGGCCATGGAACGTAGCATCATAGAACTTATAAAAAAGACATTGGTAATCTCCAAACTCTGGACCACAACCATTTTGGGTTTCTAAAAGGCAGATCATGTCTCCTAAACCTGATAGACTTCTTCGAAGCAGTCACCCAAGCCATAGACAAGGGTAAGGTGGTTCACACAGCCTATCTAGATCTTGCCAAGGCTCTCAACATCATCCCCCATTCTGGAATTATAGATAAACTCACTAAACTAGGTATAAATCCCTATGTAACAAGATAGGTTGCCAACTGGCTCACTGACAGAACCCACACTGTGAAAGTAGCAGACTCCAAGTCCGACTTCAGACCAGTGACAAGTGGAGTACCACAGGGTTCAGTCCTGTGTCTTGTCCTGTTTGGTATCTACTTCCCTGAAGTACAGGCTAACACAGAAGGTCTTTGGCTAATGAAGTTCCCAGATGACTGCAAACTAGGAGCCATAATCCAAACTACTAACGATGTGGACATCCTACAAAAGGGCCTCACTGAGACAGATGCCTGGTGTCAAAGCCATGGCCTCAAGCTCAGTGCCAAAAAGTGCATTGTCATCCCCTTTGCTAAAAACTCTGTACCCATGAACTACAACATAGGTGGTAGTATACTTAACAATGAAAGTGTGATAAGAGACCTTGGGACACAGGTGGTCAGTAGACTCTCCTTTGATAATCACATCGCCACAGTAGTCAGGAAATCCTTCTACTTGGCACACCTCATCACAAAAGGTTTCTCATGCAGAAAAAAAAGAGGTAATTTATTCCCCTCTACTCATCACTCATTAGATCCATTATAGAGTACAACACCCCTTTTGGTATGTACATCACAAGACATCTACAACAACTGGAAAGCGCGCAGAAATACCTCACAAAGAGGATTAGCAGCCTCAAATACATGCCCTACACAGACCGTCTCAAAACACTCCAGCTTTACTCTGTTGCATATTGCCTACTCAGAGGTGATCTCTGCCTAACATACAAAGCAATGTCAAACACAGAGCTGTTGGACATGCTCCACTTAAAGAAATCCCAATCTCTCTGAGCTTCGGCCCCAAAACCCGGACTGAAATACAAAAGGAGGGGGTGTATCCGTTTTCATAAAGGATACCCACACCTCCAGGTTAGTAGCACAGCACGAGGCCTCGGAGACCATCCAAGTGCAACTAACAGTGGGCAAAGCTGCTTATCAGATTGTAGCCTGCTACAGATCCCCTACCTTGTCTCAGGACCCTCACTCAGCATTTCTGAGAACACTGGAAAACATAAAGGTCCTACCAAACACCATGATATTAGGAGATTTCAGCTACCCAAACATCGACTGGGAGAATTACTCAAGTACAAACTCCTTTGCCCAATGCATCCTAGAGTTTATAAACTCAAACTCCCTGGAACAGCTGGTCACCACACCCACTAGAGGTGACAACATACTGGACCTGATCATCACCAACATTGGGGGATCAGTGTTCCACACCAGAGGTAAACCCCTCACTGGTAAGATCAGATCATAAAGTAATCACCTGGACATCCACATCCCAACCCCACCCCCAGTCAAGGAAACCACTGTGAAAAACTTTTCAAAAGCAAACTTCACACTTCTCAAGACTGAAGTGGAAAGTTTCAAAGCCCCCTTGCTACAGGATAATGCTATCCAATCCACAGAATCAATTACAAGTGCATTATATGAGCATCTACAGGGATGCATGGACGACCCATCCCAAGTAAAACCAAGACTCTCTCCTCCAAAAAGAGGAAACCAGTCTGGTGGTCCTTGGCCATAAATAAGCTATACAACAGAAGGAGGAAACTACTATATGACAGAGCAAAATTCCAAAAAGGAAAGGCATCACTGATCATTATTAGCAAGAAACTACGATCGCTCATAAAATCATCCAAGGCCAGTTTCTAAAGAAAAATTGCCAAGGAATCTAAAGATAACCACAACGCCTTCTTTAGCTATATCAAACATTTAGGTGGCAACTCTCAGATATGCTTTGAGCTACTGCAAAATGGCAAAAAATACACTGAACCAACTGACATTGCCAACATCCTAGCGGACACGTTTAGTGCAAATTTCACCCCCCCCACTCCTAAAATGGCCTGTGTCCATCCCAGACGAATGCAGAGCCCCAGACATCATGGACATGCAGGGAAAAACAGCCCTCTCCAAAGCTAAGAACACAGCATCAATGGGACCGGATGGTGTCCCAGGCTGCATCTTACATGAGCTCCAAAAGGAACTAAAACCCCACCTAAATTCACTGTTCAGACTCAGCCTTACCACAGGCTATGTACCCAAAGAATGGCATACAGCAACAGTCATCCCACTCCACAAAGGTGGTTTCACAGCAGAACCTGGGAACTATTGCCCTATAAGCCTGACCAGCTTGGTCTGCAAAGCTATGGAGTGAGTTATCATGGAACTCATAAACAGAGACATTGGGAACCTCCAGACACTGGACCCTACCCAATTTGGCTTTGTTAAAGGCAGATCCTGCCTCCTAAACCTAGTTGACTTATTTGAAACAGTTACCAAGGCCATAGATGAAGGGAAGGTAGTCCACACAGCCTACATGGACCTCGCTAAGGCCTTCAACACCATTCCTCACTCTGGCATCATAGACAAGCTTACCAGCTTGAACATTAACCCCTATGTCACGAGATGGGTGGCCAACTGGCTCACAGATAGAACACACATGGTCAGAGTTGCTGGTGCCATGTCCGACTCTAAACCAGTCACAAGTGGCATCCCACGGGTCTCTGTCCTGGGATCCCTCCTATTCAGTAAATACTTTTCTGAGGTACAGGCAAGCACGGGAGGACTATGGCTCACCAAGTTCGCAGACAACTGCAAACTGGGGGCCATAATCAACTCTCTGGCTGACACAGACATCCTCCACAAGGGTCTTACAGAGACAGATACCTGCTGTCAAAGCCATGGCCTCAAGCTGAATGCCAAAAAATGCATAGTCATCCCCTTTGGAAAAAACAAAGTGCCTACGAATTACCACATAGGTGGTAATCCACTAGGTATGGAAAATGTAATTAGGGACCTGGGGACCCAGGTAGACAGTAACCTCTCCTTTGATAATCACATTGCCAAAGTGGTTAGATATTCCTTCTATGTAGCCCACCTAATCACAAAAGGGTTCACCTCTAGATCAAGAGAGGTCATTGTGCACTCATTAGGCCCATAATAGCGTGCAATGCCCCATTTGGTATGTACCTTAATTGGCACATGCACCAGCTGGTAAGGCCACAGAAGTACTTCACCAAGAGAATCATGGGCCTCAAAGAGATGCCCTATGCAGCTCGACTAAAGAAACTCCAGCTCTACTCGGTTGCTTACTGCCTGCTCAGAGGTGATCTATGCCTGACGTATAAGGCCATGTCCAACTCAGAATTAATGGACATGCTCCACCTCAAGAAAAACAAATCTCTTAGAGCCACATGCACCAGTGAATTAAACCTCAGCAAGCAATAAACAGGACATGCTGGAGGGATAGATTCCTGTCCCAGAGACTTCCCTTGCTCTGGAATAGAATCCCAGTTGATGTTAGGCAGAGCCCCTCGCAGACTCTCTTCAAGAGGAATCTTGAAGAGTGGATGTGAAATTGTAAATTTACCCCTGAGATCACTTCAGTGGCCCTGCTAGACAGAGGCCCAAGAAACTAATTTAAAAGGGAGGCAAAAGCAAACAAATTCTGGCTAGGCTTATAAATGCCCTTGGGCAGATAGCCTAGTACCTACCTATGAACCTATGAACCTACACACTCTAGGGACCTAAACCTTGTCACCACAATAAACAGAACATGCCGGAGGGATAGATTCTTGTCCCAGAGATGTCACATACTCTGGAATAAACTACCTGTCTATATCAAACAAAGCTCCTCATTAGCACTCTTCAAGAAAAAATATTGATGATTGGATGGGAAATAGGAAATTCACCCTGGGGATCACTTCTGTGTCTCTGCTCAACAGTGGCACAGAAAAATAAATTTATTGGGTGGCAAAAGTCAGGGTACCTTTTTGGCTGGGCTTGTATAGGCCCCAGGGCTGATAGCCTAGTACCTACCTATGAACTTATGAACCTTTGAGCCTTGCCTAAAAAAAGGTAATATGGGGACAGCAAGAGCCTTGGCCAGTATTCAGAAGCATAGGGGCGACAGGTGCAAACCATCTGTAGTGAAGCAACAAGGCTTGTCTATCATGTCATCACAGGCAGACAGAAACTGGATCTCATTTGAATGACACCAGAAGCTCAGCCAATTGTTGAAGTTTATCATCTTTCTGTTATATTGCTGTATCATGTAGGTGAAGGTAAGATGCTACTCAAGGTTTGACCCTGTATGTGCCAGCATGTGGTGCATCAACCCATATATGATATGATATGGTCATGGCCTATGCATACAATACACTCACAATACACCTATTATGATAAGCCTGCTGAGGTTAGCAAATGTGAAAAAAAACCTTTGTACAAACTGTCAGCAAGTAATGTCTGTATTGCACCCTGTAACTCCATATTGCTTGCTGAAGTGTAAAGACGTATTTAGTTTGGATTAAGAAAACCGCACTTGCCAAGTGTTTGTGTGTGTGTGTGTGTGTGTGTGTGTGTGTGTGTGTGTGTGTGTGTGTGTGTGTGTGTGTGTGTGTGTGTGTGTGTGTGTGTCTCCCTGGGGAGAGAGCAACCTTTTCGGAGACTACTCACACCCCTTAAAAGTGGTATACTCATCTTTGTCAAGTCTCATGATGTCACCATCCTACAAATATACCTCTGGAAAGGTAAAGCCTTAGTACTGTGTATAGCATGTCGTGTAAATGTGTACTGCTATAATATCCCAATATCGTTAGGTAGGGGTTTGAATCTTGCACTTGCCAACTGTGGGTGTGTGCATCTTCCTGGTGAAAAGCAGCCTTTCTGGAGACTACTCATGCACCTTAAAAGTGGTATAGTCATCTTTGTCAAGTCTGATAATGTCACCATCCTACAAATATACCTGTGGAAAGATGAAATCCCAGTAATGTGCATAGCACTTCATATAAATGCATACTGCTGTAGTATCATTAGGTAGGGAGTTGAATCCTGTACTTGCCACCTGTGAGTGTGTGCATCTCCCTGGGGAGAAGCAACATTTTTCGTGACTACTCACACACCTTAAAAGTGGTATACTCCTCTTTGTCAAGTCTGATGATGTCACCATCCTACAAATATACCTGTGGAAAGGTGAAATTCCACTAAGGTATATAGGATGTCATGTAAATGCGTACTGCTGTAGTGTTATAATGTGGTTAGTTAGGGTTTGAATCCTGCTCTTGCCAACTGTGAGTGTGTGTGTCTCCCAGGGGAAGAGTAACCTTTTTGGAGACTAGTCACACACCTTAAAAGTGGTATACTCATCTTTGTCAAATCTGATGATGTCGTCATCCTACAAATATACCTGTGGAAAAGTAAAATCTCATTAATGTGTAGAGCACATCATGTAAATGCATACTGCTGTAAAATCTCATTAATGTGTAGAGCACATCATGTAAATGCATACTGCTGTAATATCCCAATGTAATTAGATAGGGGTTTGAATCCTGCACTTGCCAACTGTGTGTTTCTTCTTGGGAAGAAACAATCTTTTTGGAGACTACTTACACCCCTTAAAAGTGGTATACTCATCTTTGTCAAGTCTGATGATGTCACCATCCTACAAATATACCTGTGGAAAAGTAAAATCCTGATAATGTGTATAACGCATCATGTAAATGCATGCAGCTGTAGTATTATGATGTAATTAGATAGTGGTTTGAATCCTGGAGTTGCCAACTGTGTGTGTGCCCCCGGGGAAGGCGCAACCTTTTTGGAGAATACTCACACCCCTTAAAAGTGGTATACTTGTCTTTGGCAAGTCTGATGATGTCACCATCCTACAAATAAACCTGTGGAAAGGCAAAATTTCAATAATGTGTATAGTGCGTCGTGTAAATACATACTGCTGTAGTATTGTTAGGTAGGGGTTTGAATCTTACACTTGTCAACTGTGTGTTTAAGCAACCTTTTTGGAGACTACTCACACCCCTTAAAAGTGGTATACTCATCTTTGTCAAGTCTGGTCACCATCCTACAAATATACCTGTGGAAAGGCGCGATCTCAGTAATGTGTATAGCACATCATATAAATGCATACTGCTGTAGTACCATCAAGTAATTAGATTGGGGTTTGAATCCTGCACTTGTTAACTGTGTGTGTGTGTCCCCCCCCCGGGAAAAAGCAACCTTTTGGAAACTACTCACACCCCTTAAAAGTGGTATACTCATCTTTGTCAATTCTGATGATGTCACCATCCCACAAATATACCTGTGGAAAGGAGAAGTCCTGGTAATGTGTATAGCATGTTGTGTAAATGCAGACTGCTGTAGTGTCAGAAAGAGTTTGAATCTCACACTTGCTGACTGTGTGTGTTCCAGTTGTGTGACACCATGGGCTAATGTGGAGTGGATTTTGATTTTTCTAGTGTATGACATATCACATTGACAACTGTATGTGCATTACACATATAAGGTAGCTGTGGGGCAAATCCATATACATACATGTGTTCTCAAGTATTTCATAGGTGGGTACTCTACTTTCTCCATTAATGCATCTGTTATCTTTGCCAGAGCGTGCTGGTGCTCCAGACCTTAGGTCACTTCTGTATGCTTGTGACAAGCTTAGCCACTGCAGCGATCCCTGGGCAACGTCTTCCATTTCACATCCACTCATCACGGTTTCTATTGAACAGTGTGAGTGAGGGTTTATGCTTGAGGTATATTTGAAACCTGTTCCAAAGCAAGCAAAGTCTGGCAAAGATGACTAATCATTATAGGTGTGCAACAACCTCTGTGGATCTGCATGCAAACCCTTTATTGCTTATGTGCTCCACAGAGGGATGTTCAAAACCCTTTGGTAATGTGATTATCAAAGGAGAGGTGACTTAACACATGGCTCTATGTATACATTAGTACCTGTTCCACATTTTGGGGGCTACTACTTATGTGGTACTCTGGGGATACTTTGTTTTCTAAAAGTGGATAACTATGCTTTCTTTGGCTTATAGCTTTACAGCATGAGTTTGACACCAGGTATCTGTCTGTATGATACCCTTTTGGAGGATGTGTGTCTCATCTGGAGAATAAAGTATAACCCACAGTATGCATTGTCATCAAACCTGGGCAGACATATCTCTACTGTGTTTGCTTGTACCTAAGAAAGCTATATGCCAAACAGGAGTGGCCCCAGGACTGAGTGCAGGTGAATACCACTTGTTACTGGCATAGAATAGTACATGGAGGCTGCAAATGTAACTGTGTGTCCTACATCTGTGCGTCAGTTGTCAAGCCATCATCTAACAATTGTTCATGGTCAGTCTGTTGAGGTTATGTATAATACCAGTATGTGGGATGGGTATGAATTGCTGGTGAGCTATAGCTTGGCTGTGTTGACCTCCCCTCCCTCACCTATAGCCTTGTTGACTGGCTTGAAGTTTACTAGGTGTAGGAGCCATGATCTGGCCTTTAGAAAACCTAAGTGGGTATGGTGCAGTGTTTGCAGGTTCATAATGTCTCTGTTAATGAGTTCCATAATGCTATGCTCCATAGCCTTCTAGATAACATTGGTCTGGCTTATAGGGTGAGAGTTTCCAGGACCTGTTGTAGTTCTACCCTTAATCAATTTATGTTAACATTTGCAATAGGTGTGATGATGGTGGACAGGTTTAAGAATAAGTATATTAGAAGGTCAGGCCAGGTATGAAAGCTAGTAGACCATGCCAGATAGGCAGGATTAAGTTGGTCTGTACATGTGCTGAGGAGGGATGCAGAGTATATTGTGAAATAGATGCCAAGGATGAAGCCGCCAGGTAACAGGAAAAGAGGAATGCGTAAGATGAGGTTTATGGCTGTGGTGAGACAGGACATGCAGGTGGATGGTGTGACAGCACAAGATGCAGAGGGCAGGAAGAAATTATGTACTGTGGACCCCTAATGGGAGCATCCGAAAGGAGAAGAAGAAGAAGAAGACACTGTAGCTTAACCTTTGTGGACTGTGAACACCATTACCGTGTGTCATTCCACAAGTATGTAACCTGTATAGAGGCTGCATCTGGACAGAACGTTTAGGTGAGTGGTGACTTCATATGTCAGCTTGTGTATGACACAGCCAGGGACACTGTCCAGTACCATTGCCACTGTGGTGTGTATTTTGTTAAAGAGATGTTTTAACTAGAGTGTCTGTGAATCATCATGTTTTACATTCTTCAGGTATGGAAATGTGTCCCTTGTGTAATGACAGGGTGGTGAAATCCGCATTCAAACTGTCTGACAAGGAATTAGTAATGTCAGTCAGATAAGTGTACTTTGTGACCATTTACAGTAACTGTGACCCGATCTGAGATTTCCACTGTAGATTATGAACAACACTGAAGAAAGCTTTAGTGTTGTCTTTGGAATCCTTGCCATTTTGTATTTTGAAGCTTGCCTTGTATGTTTATTGAGGGATTGTATTTTCCCAATGATACTGACCAGAGAGGTTATCCCTTCTTGGTATGTAACTCTTTTTTGGTACAACTTCACACCTTATATTATATATTTAGTTTATGGCAGGGGTCCATGAGATGAATGCACTTTTACTGTATAAGTGAGAATTTCTTGTGTTTGTGATAGCACGGTCCATGTAACCCTGTAGGTGAACAGTGTGCATTAATAAAGGATTATGCAGCTGGGACAGTGTTAACCTTAGTAATGCAAACCAATGACAGACAGCAACAACAGCATCACCCACAGCACAGTGTCAACCCATGTCATACACTCACATGCGTACTCAAGTTCCAAAATGTGTGTAGTACAATGCATACTGGCCACCAATAGAATGTATGGAGTGTTAACACTGGCCAATACAGGGCATTTCACCCTGTCCATGTGTCCAATATGCACTTATGTGCAGACAGTGCACCTCCACCATGTTCACAAATGTACACCTGCAAACCTATGCTGCACACACCCCACACTTACTGTCCACTGCATAACACATGCTGACATAACTACACACATCAGCCAAGTGGCACATGGGCAAACAAAGCACAATTGGAATAAACACTGGTGGAAACAATACAACATTGCTAATTACAGCTTTAATGCATCATGCCTGCTCAGCTACACCTTCAAGGATATCATTACAGATTACTGCTGACAACATGCTACACATTCAACCATTGCTATACTTTATTAAAGTAACCCCATGCATCAGCACCATGTTAGCCTATTCCTGCATCAATGTTACAGATGACAGGAGGTAGCACAGGTTTCATCATATGCACAGGGTGTGTTGTTGGTTTTCCAGAGGCCTACACTGAGCCATACAATCGACATGTGTGTGTGAGTGTGTGTGTGAGGGGCCATGAGTACTGTTATGGGCCAATGTTGATGTAATGTGTGCGGGTATGTGTTTGCCCTAGGTTTCTGGTTTATGTGTGTGTGTCTGCATGCACACAGTTCCACCATGTGGTTGCCATATACGGGGATTTGTGAGACAGCTACAGACTGTACCTGGCAAGCTTTACAGATCACCATCTCTGGCCATGGATACGGAATCTGTACCTGGCAGGGGTGCTACAGACAGTATCAGGTACTAATCCAGACTAAGTACTATCCGAAGAGGTTGACAAATGTCCACTGGATCCAGGTCCCTGCTGGGACTGGCCAGAGCCACGTGCACGTGGTCTTCTAGGATGGTCTATGAACAGCCCCCCCAACATTGCTGGGACCGGTACTGGTACTACGGGAGCGGCTGTGACTTGCTGGACGTCCACGACGATCTCTAGCTGCTGATGTTGCTGGCATACGTCCACATCGACATCTCAACTGTCCCGCACTGTTCTGACACATGGACATGACATTGTGGAGGACATCCAATGTCTCACCCCAACGTCTATCAATGACCTCAGTGTAATTACATATGGCACCTGCTAGGTCATGGATACTGTCATTTATAGAGGTGTTATGAGCCCTCTGTGCCCTTAGTCCCTGTCTGGTGTACCACTCCATTCGTGTCTGTGCCTCCATGACAGCCTGGAACATGCATGTGGTAGAAAGAGGTGTGGCACGTCTGCCAGGGGCATGATGCCCAGCAGTGCTCTGACGAGAACCCCTGGGCATCTGCCTATGTGGTACCATTCCAGACATCTGGCTATGGCTGCTGTGTCCTGATACATGTGCCATAGATACCACACTGTCCTGGCCAGTGCCAACCATACACTGTTCCTCAGCTAAGGGCAATGGTGATGATGGATGTACAGGCAGTATGACTGTATGCATGGATGGGGTGGAGACTTGTGTACTGTCAACTGGTGGCCCAACAACAGACCCTGACAAACCTGCCTGTGCCTCAACATACCTATCCTCATGATCACTGTCTGTCTCAGTGACATCAGGTTCCCTGCTGTACTGAACTAGCCCCACCTCGGCACCTGTGAGAGGAAAACAGGAATCACACTTTAAGACCTGAACATGATGTCAGACCACATGCGCACATGCACACATGCACACATGCGCACATGCACACATGCACAAATGCACACACACACAAAATACACTCCTCCTCAAAGCAGACACACACAATACCAGCAATCTCAGAACATACACAATAGCAGGTGATGGTGGGGTACAGTATCACAAACAAAACAATCATATCACACATGTCAGCATGCAGGATATGTGTTGCTCAACAGCATGCAGTGCAAGTGTAGACAGTCCTTGTTACCAACAGTATACATGGATTTGATGCATGTGTTTTGTTATTAGGTGATGGGCCTCCCCCTGGAACACAATGCATACATGGACACAACATTGCTGTGCAGGTATTCAAAACTCTGTAATGCACTGTGCAGCATAACAAACAGGTGTACATACCATGGCTGGATGTATATCTGTGTGTACGATAGGTATCCAATGCTGATTACATCCTCTGTGTCTTTAGCAAATAATTGTAGACACATTTTTAGCACATGCATGATGAGTATTCACACAACATCATCAGTGGTGCATGGATAATTGATGGAATGTCATTCGGTCACATACCAAATGTATGGTACTTATGGTGAGCGTAGATCATATTGTGGACATGCCAGTGTCATCCATGACATGGCATGCTAAAACACAACTGCATATTTAAACACTACACATACCCAATGTGTGTCATATGACCTAGCCACTCAATAGCATCATAAGACATATATGTGTCAGTTTTGCAAATGGTGATTGGTATGCATATTGTTTAGAGGTGCATATGTGTGCACACACGCAACATTAATGTGTATAGCAATGAAAGCTATGTGTAGTACTGTGGTTACAATAACTGGATGGGGTATAGTATCATAGGCCATCATCATGAAGCATCATATGGTCACTCAAGGCTACACATGTTTCCCAACTCATGCTGTACCGGAACTGTACTACCTTGGCTACATTCACCATTTCACAACCAGTTTTTACATGAGTTTGTATGGAGGCCAATAAGGAGCATTCCTTGACATGAATGTGTAGTGTGTTGCAGAGTGTTTAAATGCCCCATGATAGGTCTCTACCCCTCAAGTATATTATGTGTAATGTGTGGATAAGATTTTGGATACTGGAGTGTGTTTTTACAGAGGATTTGGGAATCCTTTATGTGTAGCATATTAAAATGCTCTGTGTATGACATAGATGTGTATGTTATGTGCATGTTGAGTATCAACTGTGCCTATCCAATGGTCACTACAGTCTAGCCACATTTGTTTGAGATGGTCTGGGTATTGCATGTGTTTGAGGCAGCTAATCACATTAGTGAGATGTGCGTGGTCTTTCACCAAACATGCACAGCATACATTATGAGTAGGTGTGTTACATGTGTACATGGCCTACACCTTAACTATGACATGCCCTTTTTATTTACAATAATAAATGTAGAACACACTCACCAGCATCTGTTTGCTGCCTTGATGTCACCCCAGAGGGACCTACATAGAGATGAGACAGTTTGTCAGTGGCCACAACTTTGGCATTGCTACTGTGTGTTTGCAATCTTACAGTGCAACAATAGTTTACATTCACAGGGCTACAGATTTTGTTCCAAATGATCAGTATTGCACAACAACAGGCTCCACATATTTTAATGACACACTCCACATCTCACAAATGCATGATCTACCAATACAGATAACAGTAGTCTAGAGATATGCCATGTTACCTGCATGCTCCATGTGTGCTTGCTGGGTGGCTTCAACCTCCATCATGGTGTATGTCTGATGCTGTTGTTGTTGGGCAGGTGCCACCAGGCTCAGGAGCAGCTCCTCCACTCTGGTGAGGGGGGGTGGATATTAACACCACCTCCTTTTGCAAGCTGTTGTGTCCACACATCAGGAGCACGCTGACAGACATGTCTGAGAAGATCACTGCAGTGGAGGTGTGCCTGCTCCAGTTATGCAGACCTAATTCCTTTACCCTGCGGACAACATCTTGCCACACTGCAGTACGCTCCTGCTGGTCCTGGCTGATTTGTGAGAACATGAGACTGTAGTGCTGAATCATACTGGTAGTAATTATGTCATCTTCAGCACTACTGTAACTGGGGTTTCTGCAATGCGCCATGATCCCTGGTAGACATAAGTATGAAAATATTTCTGAGCACGTCATATGGCACATTTAACATTATACAGTACAGATAAAACTGAACTGGCATATATAGCAACCTATTAGCTAACCGAGAGTGAAACACTTTAACTGTCACTTATCACTGTTCACCCCACAACTGCTTGGAAGTGCCTGGCTCACTCTCAATCTAATGAACCATGTTCTGCACAGCAACAAAATAAAATCACTACATAAGACTATACAAGAGTACCTGGCACACTGTATGCAACACGATGCACCACCTGGCCACAGCAGATATACATCAAGCTGATGTGTAAAGAAATATATCATCCATCACAATGAGTGTAAGGTCCAGTAAATGTATTACTATTATACCACACAACTTGTTAATGGCACACCCGTGTCCAAAATATGTGCACAATTGGGAATATAGGTCGCATACTGCTGTAGTACACTATGAATGTTGCTAGATACGCAGTAATATGTCTTACCACACATATGTCAAAGGACATGTTACAGACATACCCACACACATCAGACATAATTATAGGACACAAAGGTATGGCAACCCAGATAAGCTTTCAGTGTGTACTATACAGTACTGTGTGTCAGTGCTTACACAACCTTAATCTTGAGAAATGTAATCTGTGAATACAGGGACAACACAAAACAGTGGATGCAAGCAATGTGGACATACCCCATACTTTGCTGTACAGGCCCAGAGCTTCAAGTAGTACTACAGTATACACAGGATTTGGATTCAACATCAGCACCAATCAATAATCATAGATGTAGTGCTTTAGCCTCCAATGACACACCCTAGTTAAATCCAAGGGACTTAATCACACTGTATGCAATAGCACTTTTTCTGCCTAGCAACAGTCAGTTAACAGTACAATCTGTTGCAACAAGTAGATGTAGGTGTGTATGTATATATACATATACACATCCATTGGTGTACATATACATATATATATATATATATATGTGGGCACATATACATTTCACCTTTCATAGTGTGAATATCAATTATACAAAGGATGTGAGGTGTACAGTAATGTAATCAAATTGCACAGACTTGGGATAAATGCATTGAAGGTGTTCATAGCCCAGGTAGCTTTAGCAGGCCTCACTGGCTTCAACATTGCAAACTGAACAAATCACACACAGTGTTTAACCACCACATGTAATATACCAGCACTGTATGCTGTCTTGTTTGTCACACACTAAAACCTACATACAGATATGCACATACTAATCTTCACCAACATATATATCTCCACCCTTCACAAACAGTTGCAATATGTCTCCTGCTCTATGCACATATACAGATGTGAATATATATGACACATATATATTTCTCCGTATGTGTGTGGCATACACACACAAGGTCCATACTGTTGTAACTCGCTGGACCTCACAGCTGAACTGTTGGGCCTTGCTGCAACACAAACAGGTATCACATATGAATGCACACTAACATTAGGGGGGTATATATGGCTACAAATGCTAGATAAGTATACTAGACTGATACAGCAGTTGCCAATGCTAAGCTGCACTTTAATATGACTATCATGCATGTGTTGTTCTGTCACACCCATGTTTGTATAATGTCAGTGCTAATCCCCCCAACAGCCATTGACCACACTACTGTACAGAACACAGATAACATGGATCAGATCTTTGACATTTAATGCTGAGCTACACATTTCACAGGTATGTCCCACTGCCCACAGGTACACACTGTATTGTCCATAGCAGTAGTTAAGCAGAACATCTATGCATAAATAAGTACTGCTGCCACATATGAATGGTTCACATTATGTAGACTATTCTTCAATAACATCTACTACATGCCAATAAATACATATGTGTCACATACCGTTCCTTTGTATGATTTGGTAATATTTCTTTTTCTTTTTCCTTTTCTCTGTCTCTCTGTCTCTCTCTCTCTCTCTCTCTCTCTCTCTCTCTGTCAGTCTCTGCAATAGAGTGATTGAGTTTGTTGGCAGAGATTGCAGCCTGCTTTTGTAGGTATTTGCACATGAGCATGTGATGGCCTCTGCACCAATTAGTGGCCACCATTTGCTAATTGCATGCAGCCTGCCATGTAGTAATTGCAGTAATCACTGTCATAGCAACCCAGTACTATAAATTGCTAACTCAGGTAGGCATGGCCTTTTCAGCTTTCCAAGATGGAGATCATCCTTGTTTGCAGTGGACATCATTGTTTAAGACAGAAGGTTGGTACAGTTCTTATATCAGAAGCCAGGGGTGTAGCTAGAGATTTACATTTTGTACTCAGACCTAATGTTGCTGCTTTCAGTACCCACATGTCAGTGTAGAAATGTACTCACCCCTCAAAATGCTACCCCAAGATACATGGAAAGATGTACTTTCTTTTCAACTGTTACAATTAACTGCCATACAAAGCTAGTTATAGAGATGTATTCCTTTGGCACAGGAATTGTTTGTGAACTGCTATACTGTGAATATTCATTTACTCAGTTCTAAACAGTTTGTGCTTTTTTAGTGTTGACATTAGCACAAGCTGCTCAGAAAAACTTGACACATTTCAGTACTGTGATTATGCTTACCTACATCCTTGGTAGACCCTGCACACACAGGTATATTCTACATTTGGATAGGGGTGCAGAAGTACAGAGAGCATAAGTATTATTGCGTGGATTTTATCTTGCTGACTTACAGGGTTGCTGTGTACATGTTAGTTTATCAAGGCACGTAGTCTATCTGTGTAACTCCCAACTGTGGACCTATCCACATGGTAGCCAGAGAATAGCCTGTTATTTTTTGTCTGTGCACCACACAGGATATTTTCAGCAATAGAGCAATGGCATTGTTACAGTTGGTTGCTACCAATACATGGCTACATCCATTTGTATTTCAGTGTTGCATTGCTACATTCGGGTATGCTTCCGAATCTCCTTCCAAAGCTATTTGCACAGTGTGTAACAGCAGAAAGGCTGATTTGCCTCTGTGTTTCTGCCTCTGTCAGACCTCTCAAACACTCAGGTACATATTTGAACAGACTCAGGGAAAAGTAAAGGAAAATTCAGGGACACCTTTAAAATATTAGTGCCATTAGATTGAAACATTGAGAGAATCACAGTATATGAATGAATACACCTTTTCTGAAGTAAAAGAAGTGTCTAACTCTTTATTATTGTCATTATTCATTAAGTGTAATTCACCACCTTTCGGCCAAAGTCAGTAGTTTTAGGAGGGATTCAGACGGACAGAGATAAAACTTGTGCCAAAATCAGGGACATCCCTGAAAATTAGGGACAGTTGGGAGGTATGGCCTCTGCCTTAAACAGATATTCCACTGTTTGTCCTGCTGTGATACTGTGTAAGGTTGTAAAGTGATGGTGTAACATTATTTCCTGCTAGAATGGCTGCTTCTCTTATCACAGTCATGTAATGTAATCCCACAACAACTGTTGGTAAAGATCCACAGAACAAGTTGTGTGGCATGGCATTTTTATTTTTCCTTTACATTCCCTCATTCTGATGCATGATATATTTATTTCAGCACCAACGTGTATATCCACTGTGGTTTAGTGGCACTTCATGTTGTGTAGTGGGTACAAGGTCCGGGGTTCGAGACTGACAGAGGTGTTTTATTTTGCTCCTGAGCAGAACAAGGGCCCTCACATACAGAGTGACTAAGGCACTTTTAAGCAATTTTAAGTGGGTTTGTGTGGGTTTGTGTGATGCTTAGCAATGCTTAGCTAAGCGCAAACAAGCACACACTCGCACAAACCCGCTAACTACTGCTTAATAGTGCTTACTCCTGCTAACCCCCACGCTCATTTCATTGAACTAAAAGAAAAATGGGGAGAAAGGAAAGTGGTGAAAAAGGGGCACAAAGAGGGAAAGACAGCATGGAAAGTAGCTCAGGATGTGCAGGACGGGTGAAGGGAATGTCCATAGCTGCCCATTTCTTTAACAGCAACAGCTGTGCATATGGAATACATTTGGTGGTAGATATGAAACCTTCAATCCCTGAGAGAGGGGTGAGGACAACAAAATATGTTGTAATGCCAATTAAATTACATTTTATGTGTCCAGTGGACATGTGTGCAAAATGGGCAGCTATGTATGGGGTGTAATTTTCTTTTTGGGAGCAGATTGCCCTTTTTTTTAGGTGAGAGTGAAATGTGGGATAGGGGAAGTAGGTATATTTGGGGAGGTAGGTTGGGGAGGTAAACAGGCAAGACAAATAAGATGCATACAGGGGCGGTATATGACACATGTGGTGGGTGAACACCTTTGACGGGGATGGAAGTTTGGAAATCACAAGCCCATGAGCCCACAGATGGAAACAGTGGGACTGAGGTCCCCACCCATGGGCAGTCACCACCGCACCTTCACAGCCCAAAGGGTGGCTGTGCTGGGGGCTGTGTAGGAGGGGCAGGCTGACCTGGGAGTTGTGCCAATAGTGCCTCAAGCTGGCGTAGAGGTTCGGCAACAGAATGTTCAATCTCTCTATGCACCACAGCCCAGACCATTTGAAGGGTGACAGGTAGCCCTCCTCTGCCCACGCTTGCATGGGGGGGCGAGCACCATCCCCTGCAGCACTTCCACCCAAAGGTGGCACAGGGCCAATAGAGGAGGAGGTCCCAGGCTGGGCACCGGACCTGCTGGTGCCAGGTGCCATGGCCAGCTGAGGTGGGGCAGGTGGGTCCGCTGGGACCGGCCTTCCATACAAATTATGTTTTGGATGGTTTAATAAAGATATGGGTTAGTAACAGTCAACAGCATTCCCAATTAGTTCTAACAGCATGCAGAAGTATTCCCATTAACCCAACACACCAGATTTTCAACAGTTGAAAAGCAAGCATAACACATGCATATATAGAACAATAGTGGACATTACAACAGCATGCAGATTGAATTGATGGCAACAGGCCACCAATATTGTGGTATTTTAACAGGGCACATGCATAGAAATAAATACTTATAAGCCAATAGGACCTATATCCCAACAAATGTTTTGAGATTAGACATACCGATTGAGGTGTGGAATTGCATTTTTATGCACATACAGTAGGGTGGAAAAGGATAGCTCAATTAACAACTTATATATCCTTCTAATTTTCATTACATTCCTATTAACTGCAGTTATATGTCCCTTACATGTATTATTACACTACCCAATGACCTTATATTGTCCAACTGGATTTTGCTAGATCATTATATACATGAGCTTTATCTTACATAGAAATTGTCTTAAATATGCCTCATTTCCCATACTTATTTGTGATTGGCCAGTTTTGAAAAACTCAGCTGTGCTACATGCAGATACATTGTAGGTGTTCTGGTTGGCGCGGTGCGCAGCTTCATGCAAAGACATTGCGCTTGTTAACGCGATGCTAAGCTACGAGCAATTGGTTTTAAATATGCTAAATTTTATTTTATTTATTTTTATTTTATTTTACATTTGTTTACCGGGTTAGTCCAACTGGATACATATCCCTTTTCAGTAGAGACCCGGGGAGAAAAGCTCCACAATACAAAAGGTTTTGAGTTGACATTTCAATGATTTCAAAATACATGGTAAGGTAATTAAAAGTTTAAACATATCAGTTACAAAAAAGTTCGAGGAGAAAAAAGAAAAAAAATCTACATAACTAAAACTAGATTTAGGTTTGCATTGCATAGTAAAAAATTTTGGATAACATAGTAAGAAGAGACATCAGGTTAAAAATTAGCTATAATTTGAGTAATTCATGTGGTATGTGGACTAGTGAGGACATAGGTTCCATGGACACTATTAAAGATTTATATTATAGGCTCCAAAAGATGGGAAAAGAAATATCGAGTACAATGCTCATAGGGATTAATAAATAGAGGGGTGTTACAGTAAACTAGAGATCATATAATATAGTTTAGCAGGGCAGTAGTAGAATAAGAGAGAAAAGGATGGCATCAGGAGATAGCATGGAGGGTATTGGGAATTTTTAGGACTAATCTGGTTTGGTACATGAACATAGCCAATGAGCTTTTAGGAAAGATTTGAGGTTAGTTTTGAACTGGCTGAGGGAGGTAGTTAGTCTTAGGTCACTAGGAAGGGAATTCCATAGTTTTCCGATGGAATTAGCATAAAGAGCATCCCCACCTAAGTTATTAGATTTGATAGTTTGTATTAGTTCACTATTGGAGGAACGAAGGCAGCTGAGATTAGAATAGGGGGTGAAAAGTTTGTTCATTGAGGGGGTTTTATGTGGTTCCTTGATTATTTTAAATGCTTCTGTAAGTTGGGTAAGTTTAAGAAGATTGGGGAGTTCTAACCAGGCGAGTTTTTTTAGGTTTAGGCAGTGATGAGTATGGCACGGTTCACCTGTTACAAATTTGGCAATATGATTATAAGTCACAGAGAGTTTGTGTAGCTCAGCTTTATTAAGGAAGGAGAATACTGGGGAGGCATACAGTAGGGTGGAGAGAAGATGTGTACGTGCAATGGTTAGTTTGGTAGTAGGGGTTAGAAAGTTTTTAATTCTATACATAGATCCTAGTTTCTTGTTTACAGTTTTTATCGTTTGACTGATGTGCATATCAAATTTGAGCTTGTGATCAATAGTAACTCCCAGTAGTTTGGCATTAGTGACAGGCTCTATGATAGTACCATTAGTGGACTGAACATGGAAGGTCATATTATTAGTAAGTGGAGGGTGTTGTCCTAAGGAAGAGGCTGAGGTGGGGAAGATTAGTAGTAGCTTGGTTTTTGTTGGATTCAAGATCAGTTTCTTCTCAATGAACCATGTTTCAACTGCAGCAAAGCAGCTTTGTGTAATTACTTGGAGATTATGGAGGGAGGCGTCAGAGTAGATCAGTGTGGCGTCATCTGCATATTGTATGCAGGTTGCATTAGGGATTACTGAATAGAGATCGTTTATAAATACAGAAAAGAGAAGGGGACCAAGTATAGAGCCTGGGAATATTGAGGCAATGTTACAATTGCCTCATGTACACAGACAACCCTCTCCTCCTCCCACCAAACACAAATACATGCGAGAGATGCACTTATACGGCCAAACTGGAGGCTGAGCTCTCTCAACATAGGACTGGCAAGACCAGACAGGAGGAGAAGGCAACCACACACATTACATACCCAGTCACACATAGTACCATCACAACTTCAAATCATACACATAATCACACAAAGACATACTCGGAGGCTCTGACCAAAAATCTACCAAAACAGCAGAGGCCACCAAAGCAGACACCCAAACAACTACCACCTCAGAACACAACACCTGCAACACATAGACCACATAGTCAGAGTGTCAAACAGTCACAGCCCTTAAGGACAAACACAATGCCAAACATACTCGTCATTGGTGACTCAATAGTCAGACACACTGACGTCCCGCTCACCAGATTGAATAAGGAGAAGGTCACAGTAAGCTGCCTGTCGCTAGAATCCGCCACATAACGCAAGCACTCAGGTCTCTCAACAGCAGGTACAAGTACGACTCAGTCATTGTCCACGCTGGTGTAAACGACCTGAGACGCACTCCTTGGACTACATGAAAAGAGACATTGAGGAGCTCTCTGATTATGTAGCCCAGGCAGGTATGACCCTGACATTGAGCAGTATCCTACCTTCACCAAAAATGATGCCACAATACAGAGATAAGATGATCAGCTTTAACAATTGGCTTAAATTCTGGTGTCATTCAAAGGGGATCCAATGTCTGTCTGCCTGGGATGACATGCTGGACAAGCCGCTGCTTCATGAGGATGGCTTGCACCTGTCACCCTGGGATTCCGGATATTGGCAAAGGCTATTGCCACCCCATAGTGCCTTTTAGGCAAGGCTCAAATTCTAAACCTACCACCCTAGAACTCAATAATGGAAAAACTAAGGGTAATGCTGCTCAATGCCAGAAGTCTCAATCTCAAAATGCACGCACTCAAGGCCCTTCTCAGTATGGAGAACATCGATGTCTGTGCTGTGACAGAAACCTGGTTCAAGGCTCCTGAGAGCACCCCAGCACTATCAGGTTTTACCTCATATCATGCGTTCCGGCCCCAAAATTCGGACAATACCAAGAAAGGAGGGGGGGTGTCCATATTCATCGAGGACACCCACACCTCAAGATTGGTGGCAACGCACGATGCATCGGAGACCATCCAGGTGCAATTAACCATAGGCAAGACTGCTCTGCAATTTGTAGCATGTTACAGGCCACCCTCAAACCCAGGAACCTCACATGGCTTTCCTGAAAACACTGGAGGATAAATGTATCTCCAAACACCATTATACTAGGTGACTTCAATTACCCAAATATAGACTGGGAACACTACTCAAGCCCAAACACTCTGGCCCAAAAGTTCCTGGAATTCATAAACTCAAATGCCATGGAACAACTAGTCACCATCCCCACAAGAGGAGACAACATACTTGATCTCATCATCACGAACATGGGAGCACAATGTTCAACACCTGAAGTATACCCCTCACTGGTGAGATCAGATCACAAGCTAATCTTGCTGGAGGTCCTCATCCCACCCCACCTGAAACAAAAAACCACAGTAAAGAACTTCTCAAAAGCTGACTTCACACTTCTAAAGACTAGTGTGGTCTCCTTTAAGGCCCCCGAGCCTGCGGTAAACACTACGCAAGCCGCTGAATCACTTACAAATGCCTTCCACCAGCACCTGCAGGACTGCATAGATCAGGCAATCCCAAACAAAACAAAGACTTTTTGTACCAAAGGCAGGCGTCCAGTCTGGTGGACCCCAGCCATAAACAAACTCTACAACAAAAGGAGGAAGCTACTACAAGATAGAGCTAAATCCTTAAGAGGTATGACACCTCTGATCATTATAAGTAAAAAGCTAAGAGCTCTCATAAAATCATCCAAAGCAAATTTTGAGAGAAAAATAGCCAAGGACTCAAAAGACAATCATAAGGCCTTCTTTAGCTATGTTAGAAACCTGGGAGGAAGCTCCCAGATATGCTCAGAATTAGTTCAAAACGATGTGAAGATTACTGATCCTACAGACATTGCCAACATACTGGCTGACAGGTTCAGTGCAAACTTCACCCCACCCTCCCCTCCAAAAGGAGATATATCTATACCAAATGATAGTAGCCCCCCAAACATCTCCAATGCCCAGGTGAAAACTGCTCTCTCCAAGGCAAAAAACACTGCATCCATGGGACCTGATGGTGTCCCTGGATGTGTACTCCACGAACTCAATGAGGAATTAAACCCACAGTTAGGACAGCTGTTTAATCTCAGTCTCACCTCTGGATACGTACCCAGGGAGTGGCGCACAGCGACTGTGGTCCCACTTCACAAAGGCGATGCCTCCACCGACCCTGGAAATTACCGTCCCATTAGCTTGACAAGCCTTATCTGCAAAGCCATGGAAAGGATGATAATGGATCTCATAAATAAAGACATAGGGAATTTGCAGACTCTGGATCAAACCCAGTTTGGCTTTGTCAAAGGCAGATCATGCCTTCTAAACTTGGTTGACTTCTTTGAAACGGTCACCAAGGCTATTGATGAGGGTAAGGCAGTCCATACAGCCTACCTGGACCTAGCAAAGGCCTTCGATACAATACCCCACTCGGGTATCATTGAAAAACTCATCAGCCTAAAGGTAAACCCATACGTCACAAGATGGGTTGCAAACTGGCTGAGTGACAGAACCCACAGGGTCAGAGTTGCTGGCGCCATGTCAGACTCAATGCCTGTCACAAGTGGTGTCCCACAGGGCTCAGTCCTGGGCCCACTCTTGTTTCGCATCTACTTCTCAAGTACAAGCAAACACAGGAGGGTTATGGCTGACCAAGTTTGCAGATGACTGCAAACTGGGCGCCATAGTCGAAAACACATCTGACACAGATATCCTTCAGAAGGGCCTCACAGAAACGGATAACTGGTGCCAGAGCCATGGCCTAAAGTTAAATGCCAAAAAATGCATAGTCATACCCTTCGGGAAAATCAAGGTTACCCCTAGCTACCATATAAGAGGCAATCCACTGAGCACAGAAGAAGTTATCAGGGACCTGGGGACCCAGGTTGACAGTAACCTTTCATTCGACACTCATGTTGCTAAAATAGTTAGGAAGACCTTCTACATTGCCCACCTGATCATGAAGGGATTCACATCTAGATCAAGGGAGGTCATAGTCTAACCTGTACTCATCATTCATCAGACCAATGATTGAGTACAATGCCCCATTCGGAATCTATCTAACCCGACACTTGCAGCAGCTGGAGGCCCCAAAAGTTCCTCACCAAAAGGATAAAAGGTCTCAAAGATATGTCTTATGCTGCCCGGCTGAAAGAACTCCAGCTCTATTCAGTCGCCACACTGCTCAGAGGTGACCTGTGCCTGACATACAAGGCCATGTCAAACCCAGATTTGATGAACATGCTTCACCTCAAAAAAATCGAAATCTCTTAGAGCCACAAGGGCAGGAGACCTAAACCTAGACACAGCTATTAATAGGACGTGCTGGAGGATAGATTCATCACCCAAAGACTCCCTATGCTGTGGAACAAAATCCCAGTATATGTGAGGCAGAGCACCTCGCTGGCTTTGTTTAAGAGGAATCTTGACCAATGGATGGGAGATCGCAGATATACCCCAGGGATTACCTCAGTGTCTCTGCTCGACAGAGGCACTGCAAAATAATGGGCATAGTTTCTCCAAACTAAAGGGGTGGCGTAAGCCACAAAACTATGGGCTAGGCTTGTAAATGCCCTCGGGCAGATAGCCTAGTATAAACCTATGAACCTATGAACCTAAGGTAGTAATTGAGATAGCTTGCTTTGCCACTGGACAGCTTGTTGTCTCCCTGAAAGGTAGGCATCAAACCAGCTTAGGGCTGAGTAGTCTAGGTGAAGGGTTTTCAGGGTGTGGAGCAGTGCTTGGTGATTGACCATGTCAAAAGCTTTTGAGAGGTCCAGAAAGAGAGCAGAGGTAATTAGTTTATTATTTCGGTTGCAGTTGACTGAGTCAACAAAGGAGAGGAGGGCAGTGGTTGTACTGTGATGGGGGCAAAAGCCATGTTGAGTGTTAGACAAAAGATTATTTAGAGTAAGATAGTGAAGTAGTTGCTTGTGAACACACCTTTCCATTATTTTTGCTATTGGGGACATTATTGCTATAGGTCTAAAATTTGATATTTCCATGGAGGAGCCACCCTTGTGAAGTGGGATGACATATGATATTTTCCACATAGTGGGGATTTTAGACTCTGTAATGCTTCTATTTATCAGAATGGAGATAGGATAGGCTATAACATCTGATGCTATTTGTAAGTATTCAGCTGGCATTCGATCGGCCGATAAGCTGGATGGTTTAAGTTTCTTCAATAGGGAGCTAATGTAGGAGGTGGATATTGCGTGAAGGTTAAAGGCAAGTGGGGATTGACCAATAGTATTGGTTGTGAGGGGGGTAGGATTAGTTATGGAAGGTGTGGAGGAAGGTAACTTGTCGGCTAGGGACTGGATGGTCTCAGTAAAAAATGAGTTAAACATATTGGCTATTTCTTCCGTATCTTTACCAGTAAGTTTAGTAGGGGTAGGAGTAGAGGGTTTCCCAGAGTGAAGAAGGTTGTTAAAACCTGCCCAAAACTTTTTTAGGTTATTCTGATGTTTGTCCTGGAGGTGACAGTAATAGTTTTTTTTATCTCGGGTGATATCTGACTTTGTAGAATTTCTTAGCTGCTGAAATTTAATACGATCTAAGGGCGCTTTTGTGGATCGCCACTTTTCCCATGCTTGGTCTCTAAGCTTAATTTTTGATTTAGTTTCCTTAGTTAGCCATGGTGCTATGCGAATCTTTGATCTTATAAGGCGGTTTGGTGCATGGGAGTCCAGTATTTTTAGAAATGTGTCGTTAAAATAACCCACACTCTCATCAAGAGGACGTGATTTTAGCATTGACCAGTTACAGGATTTAAGTTCTTCTAGGAAAAGTGCTGGAAGAAATTTTTTCTTATTTCTAACAAGTCTATATAGCGGAGGTCTGTGATAACCATTTTGTCCTTCCTTATGTATGTAATTAGGTGGTCGCTGAGATCATTGGGGAGGGTACCTGTGGTATAGTTATTTGTATCTTTATTGGTAAGTATCCAGTCGATGGTGCTTTCTTTTTGCTTAGTATTACCAATTCTTGTAGGGGAAGTAATGTTTTGGGAAAAGCCATAAAGGTTAATGGGAAGGGGATTAGTATGGTCAGAGAATTGTGTCCAGTCTATGTTGACGTCTCCCAGTATGATGGTCTCTTGGGGGTAGTTTATGGTTAACCAATTTAGGGTTACTTCCAAGGTTTCTAAGTTTTTCCCTGGAGGAATGTAAACTACAATGAGATTAATGGACTTATGTTTATTTAGGCATACTTGTACAGCAATTAGCTCCATATTAGCAACCTTGGGGGGTTGTATTGGGTTCAAAATGATATTCAAAGTATTTCTAAACATTACCGCTAGTCCACCACCCTTTTTTTTTATCCGATCAACCCTCAACATATTAAACCCAGGTGGAAGTATCTCTTCATCCTTTGTGGATGGTTTAAGCCAGGTTTCAGTTAGGCACATAATGTCTGGGAGATGCATGGCTAATAATGCATGAAGATTCTGAACCTTGTTATTTATACTTCTAAGACTGAGATGAAACATAAGGAGAGTGCTGGAAGATTTTGAGGCTATTTTTGAGGAAGTGGAATCAAGATTGGTAATTGGGCCTGGGTTGGGGTGTATATCCCCATCTTTGGCAATACATTTTTTCAATTGGTCTATTAGTCTTTGTAGTTTAACAAGTATCTTTAGACCATGTTTAGTAGTAGTTACTTTGGGGTAATGTTGAGTTAAGTATTCCTTTTTAAAGTATGGTGTAGTGGGGTAAATGATAGTAGAAGTAGGATAAGAGGGATGCTTTGTATAGTTGCATGTGTGTCTATTGGGGAAATGAAAACCAAATAGAATGTAGTTTTCATATCTGGTTGCAAAGTAAGGGATAAGTAACAGTAAAGCTAGAATTGAAATCATAGTTATTACTTTGCACATGATGATATATAAGCAAATGGCTATCTCGGAGTAGGTTGCTTTTGGAGATGCCTGATAAGGTGTTGGTATATGGGCGGGATTGTGGGAGGAGAAGTATTCAATTGGCAGGGGATTGTAATTGGCTTAGAGTTAGTGGGTTGGGTTTACTTACCTCATAAATGTAGAGATAGTGGGGGCGGGTGGGATAAGGGGGCAGGGTGGGGAGCGGAGCGAGCCCGAGCGAAGCGAGGGCGAAGCGGAGCGGGGATACACCAGTCAGGAGTTTGCAAGGTCTTAAAGCCTGTTACATGTAAGTAACGGGGCTGCTATTTGAGTTGCAGTATATTTTACTTAGTATGTAAACCACAAATTACAAGAGGTAGATTCAGGTTAAGTTTACGACCAGCTTCTTCATTAATTCACTGGATAGATAACAAAGAAAAGTATAGGGATTTAAAGCTGTATTGGGGGAAGGCTGCCAAGTTAAATGATAGGTACTGTTGTGACTCCTGCCTGCAAGACTCTTTCTAGCCTTAATAATATTATGTTGAGGGTATATATTTTTACCCAAATTATCCTTTGGGAAATAGCTTTAAGCTTTTGGTGATAGCTGGCGAACAGCCTGTGCCTTCGCACTGTGATAGTGTTTCCTTCGGCGTCACCACTTATAGTTTAGGAGCCACGTGGTGGGTTGGTTGAGGGAGGCTTCCTATGGTGAAGGAGAGGAACAGATAGAATTTAGATATGGTAGTAATGTTAACTTCAGACAGAAACCTTAAAACGCTATTGTTTGAATAAATTGAGAGGTTACCTTATAGTCGCTTGGTTTAGGCTCGCATAGGCTATGATTATGTCCATATACCACTGTAACTCTAGTAAAATAAGAAAAACATATCAATTCAATCAGAAATATGGCGCCAACCATGCACGTCGACTAGGGCGCATTAATACAGAAGCAATCTCACGTCTTTGAACGCCAGGTGCAAAACCACTTTAACAGCTAAATAATGCAAGACTAATACAATCTACCGACCAACAAGTCAGTGCACATGAAGAATGAATTCACAAAAATGAATAGTTACTTCGGTTTCTGTATATAACTATTCAATAAGTCAGTCCTTTATCAATTAAGCTGGTTTGCTAAGAACACAGTACACAGTACGCTAATACATTGAAGATGATCATAATACTTTTCCGTAGGTTAAATCAACAAAAACAGCATCAGATATTCAGATTAATCAACACTGTGTTAGGCGTAGTCTAATTCTACTGATATCAAGTGCATTGCATTCATTTGGTAGCTACAGATAGTTCTGCGACAGAGCGTTTTCCAAACAACCATGTGCAGTAATTAATCTGTCGCTAGGTCGTTTTAAGGCATTATCATGTCACTTTCTCAGGTTTAGTTACACCACAAACTGGTTATACACATATAGGATGCAGACTCAGTTATTACAGATAGAAGGGTGAAAGCAGAAGGTAAAAATGTACATTTATGCAATTAAGAGCATACCTTATGGCAGGAGCGAGCGAGCTACAGGGGAACACAACAGTACACTTACCAGGTTTGAAAAGGGCGGAAAAATCTGTTGGGACTTATGAAAACTCGCTGACGTTAGAGGATACACCAGTCAGGAGTTTGCAAGGTCTTAAAGCCTGTTACATGTAAGTAACGGGGCTGCTATTTGAGTTGCAGTATATTTTACTTAGTATGTAAACCACAAATTACAAGAGGTAGATTCAGGTTAAGTTTACGACCAGCTTCTTCATTAATTCACTAGATAGATAACAAAGAAAAGTATAGGGATTTAAAGCTGTATTGGGGGAAGGCTGCCAAGTTAAATGATAGGTACTGTTGTGACTCCTGCCTGCAAGACTCTTTCTAGCCTTAATAATATTATGTTGAGGGTATATATTTTTACCCAAATTATCCTTTGGGAAATAGCTTTAAGCTTTTGGTGATAGCTGGCGAACAGCCTGTGCCTTCGCACTGTGATAGTGTTTCCTTCGGCGTCACCACTTATAGTTTAGGAGCCACGCGGTGGGTTGGTTGAGGGAGGCTTCCCAAATTATCCTTTGGGAAATAGCTTTAAGCTTTTGGTGATAGCTGGCGAACAGCCTGTGCCTTCGCACTGTGATAGTGTTTCCTTCGGCATCACCACTTATAGTTTAGGAGCCACGCGGTGGGTTGGTTGAGGGAGGCTTCCCCAATTATCCTTTGGGAAATAGCTTTAAGCTTTTGGTGATAGCTGGCAAACAGCCTGTGCCTTCGCACTGTGATAGTGTTTCCTTCGACGTCACCACTTATAGTTTAGGAGCCACGTGGTGGGTTGGTTGAGGGAGGCTTCCTTATGGCAGGAGCGAGCGAGCTACAGGGGAACACTGCTAAAATGTGCGTAGCAGTGCTTTATACTGCTTAAAGTAAGTTACTCATGCCACAGAATGCATAACCATTTCACCTTCATAGATATATATATATATATATATATATATATATATATATATATATTTATATAAAATTTGTTCATTACTACATATAACATTTGAATGCTTTTTACAAAACTTATACATGATAAATGTCAGGAAATGTTTTTGTATACAAATTTCCAACAGAAAATGGAACATGCAGTAGTGGGACTTGAACCGGGAATGTCTCCTCTTTGTGCGAAGGCTCTAACCACTATGCTATCGCTATTTTGCTTCATTTGCATATATTTTTCTTATTATCCTCTTTGGTGTCTAAGCTGCTAACTGTAGCTAAGCAATGGGCAATACTGCGCAAACACGCGCAAATACGGGCAGCTATATCGGAAATAAAAAAAATAAATAAAATAAATTGCTTTCAATATTTAAATTTGTACAAGGTTTAACATATGGGGCAGTGTAGTTTTACAATGTACACATGTGAGTGGACTCGCTCATGTAACTCGACATTTCTCGAGTTTCGTCATTGCAGGGGCATGGATTTTTGGACTGCTCCGCAGTCCGAAATGCCCCCTACACTCGTCCATGTTCCGTGTAAGCTTTAGAGTAGAGGCAGTGCGCCCTCATTAATATGCATGGTGCGCTGCCATTATACTCTTAGACTGGTGTTTCTGTGTAAGTCTAATCTAGTCTTACACGGATGATTAGTAAATCCTGGGGATAGTGTTTTTTTTTTTTTTGGTAAACTGTATCTCCTTTATTAAGGTAACTCAAACTTGGAGAAAATTGTTTTATTGACAGAGCCTGCACATCTGAGTTTCTAGCACTTGAAAACACAAATGAAAATTTGAATGTGATCAAATAAAATCCGTAAGAAGCCAAACCACAAGTTAGTAAAAGACAGCCTTTTAAGCTTCCTGAAAATACTCTTTGTGAATTGATTTCCCCACCCACAGAAAGGAATGCAGCCTTCCTGGTAGAAATTCAACAGCTTAAAACAGATACTTCCTGACTGAAATTTTATCTGGAATATTGACTCCAGTCAAATAATGTGATAAGCATAAAACAGCAGAAGGGTTGTTTTTAATACATTTTCTGTTGGATCTTGTACAATTAAAAACTTGTGTGCAGATTTTTTTTTCCTGCTGGTGAACTTTTCTTGTGCACTGAAACTGAAGTTGCTATATTCTCATCAAAATAGTACAGGCTTTGGTGAAATATTTATTTATTTATTTACATTTGTTGACTGGGAAAGTCTGACTGGACACAAGTCCGTTTTCAGCGGAGGCCCAGGGAGAAAAGCTCCACATTAAGTATTATTTGCATTATACAGTTAAAAAACATAGCATTTAAATATAGACATTAGTCCAGCTAAGGACGCAAGACAAGAATAAAACATAGATGTAAAACAGCTGTAGAACATAGTACAATTTTAAAATATGGTGACATATACTAAACATGGTTAGAAATGTATCTGAGATTCATCAGTGAACAATTGATACAATCTGTTTTTGCGGTACATAACAGCCATTAGCAGTTGTTGCTACAAGAAGTTAGTATTATGTGGTAGGTAGTGGGGAACCAGTGTAGCCAAGCTTGCGAAGAGTAGGTTGTTGATAGGGGGCCGAGAGAGGTAGTGGGTGGGTGGAGTGGATGGTATTGGGGGGGTTGCAAGAGCATATCTGGCAAGCTTTTAATTGTGATTTTAGTAGGGATTTGAAGTGGGTTCAATAAATTACAGAGGTTATTGAGGATGGGAGGGAGTTCCAGAGCTTGGCTATAGTGCAGGAGAATAATGCTTCTCCAGCAGAGTTAATGGCTCTTGTGACCTGTAGGAGGTTTTTGTAGCTGGATCTTAGTGGTCTCGTGGTTATGTAGGGTTGGAGTAGATTCTGGAGGGATGGGATTTTTAGTGGTTAGTTTATTAGTTTGTGGGTGTGTGCGAGTTGGTACCATTGCAGGAGGTGGGGGAGCTCTAGCCAGCCCAGTTCTGCTAGTCAGAGACAGTGGTGAGTATGGTAGGAAACCCCTGTGGCAAATTTGGTGATTTTGTTGTAGCAGATTTCGAGCTTATTTAGATCACATTGTCTAAGGTTAGTAAATATTGGAGAGGCGTAGAGTGGAGTAGAGATAAGATGAGAATTTGCTACTGAAATTTTAGCTGTTTTGGTAAGTAGTTGCTGATTTCTATATAATGCTCCTAGTTTTTTTGTGCACTTTTTTAATGGTCATGAAAATGTGAATGTCAAAGTTCAGTTTATTGTCTATTTCTACTCCTAGTAATTTGGTGTGTTATGTAGGATGGATGGTGGTGTTGTCTTTTGCTGTGATGTTAAAGTGAGAGCTGTCTAGGGTAAGTTTGGTGGGTTGGAAGATTAGTAATTTTGTTTTGTATGGGTTGAGTATTAGTTGGGCATTGGATAACCAAGTTTCAATAGAAGAAAATGCTTCCTGTGTGACTTTTTGCAGTTCAGGTAGGGAGTGGGCTGTGCAGATGATGATTGAGTCATCTGCGTATTGTATGAGTGTGCCATATGTTGTGGCTGAGGCTGGATTATTGGTGAAAATAGAGAAGAGTAGGGGTCCTAGGATGGACCCTTGGGGAACCCCTATGGAGACTGGTAGGGGGATAGGCTGTCCTGCCAAACAACTGCTTGTTGGCAGTCAGATAGGTAACTCTGAAACCAGTTGATGACTGGTTGAGAGAAGAATAGGTTATTGAGAGATGAGTTGTTTGTGTTGGACCATGTCAAAAGTTTTAGAGAGGTCTAGGAAGGTAGCTGAGGATAGATGACCTACATTTTTATTTTGTAGAACAGTGTTAGAGAAAGAGAGTAAGGCGGTGGTGGTGCTATGGTTAGGTCGGAAACCGTGTTGCATATTGGAGAGGAGGTTGTTAGCAAGGAGGTGATCTGAGACTTGAGAATGAATGCATCTCTCTAGTATTTTGGAGAGTGGTGAGAAAATAGCTATGGGGCGGTAATTGGTTAGATCTGTGGAGGGGCCTCCTTTGTGCAGGGGAATTATGTGCGAGACTTTCCATAGTGTAGGAACATAACTTTCTGACGGAGATCTGTTAATGAAGAGTGATATGGGGTAGGCTAGAGCGTCAGCTGCAAGTTGAAGGTATTCACTTGGGAGGTTGTCTGCGGCTAATGTGGTGGGTTTAAGTTTAGTTAAAAGTTGTTTTATTTTGGAGGTAGGAAAAGGAGAGAAAGAGAAGCTAGTGGGGGGGTTGTTAGTTCTAGTTGGTGTGGGTTTATGGGGGGGGGTTGTGCTGTCTAGCTAGTGATAGTACGGTTTGTGTGAAGTGATTGTTGAAAGAGGTAGCAATATTTTTGGAGGAGTGAGTTAAGTTAGGAGTGGGTGCACTTACTTTACCTGGGTGGAGGATGGAGTTTATTGAGGACCAGAATTGTCTGGGGTTATGTTGGGAGGAGGTAAGGGCAGACTGGTAGCATTGGATTTTGTCCTGTTTTATAAGCTTTTTGGTTCTATTGCGTAGTTCTAGGAATTTTTGCCTAGTAGAGGGGGTTTTGGTTTTGCGCCAGTTGTCCCAGGCTTTATCCCAGTTTTTCATTTCAGACTTGGTGTTTTTTTTGTAGTCATGGCAATGGTTGGGCTTTAGTTCGGGAACATATTATGAGGGCATGGTAATTAAGGATGCTTAGGAATGTTTTATTAAAGCAGTCAACTGCATCATCTAGTTTGAGGTATTTTAGAGGTTGCCAGTTACAGTCCTTTAGGGATGAGCAGAATGAGAGAAGGTTGAAGTTAGTTTTTTTTGCATATTTGACGGTAGATGATGGGTTTTGCTTTATAAAGGTGTTTTCTTAGTAGGAAGGTTGGGGGGTGATCACTGAGGCTGTCAGATAAGCAGCCTGCTATGTATGACTGGAGGCTTTTATTGACTAGTATCCAATCAAGGGTAGTGTGTTTGTTGGAGTTATTTATCCTAGTTGGTGACTGGACTAGTTGGGTGAAGCCATGAAGATTTACATGATGCGTTGGGTGGTTGCTAGACCAGGATTTCCAGTCAGTGTTGAAGTTTGCTAGAATTAAAGTTTCTTGGGGTAGGTGGAGGGTGGTCCAGCTGAGGAGGTTTTCAATTGGAGGGATGTTGTGGCCAGGTGGGAAGTAGCAACCTATTATGTTTAGGGTTTTATTCTGGTTTATTTTAAGGTTGGTATATATTATTTCTTCCTTACCTATTTTGGGATCTGGATTTCTAGATGCTGCTTAAATATTATGGCTATACCACCTCCATTTTTGTTTAGTTGGTCTACTCTTAGTATATTGTAACCGGTAGGGAGGATTTGCTCATTAGTAATGTGTGGTTATAACCACGTTTCTGTAAGGATCACTACATCAGGGGAGTAGAAGTCTATGGTGGCATGGAATTCATGCACCTTGTTGCATATACTTCTAATATTTAGGCTTATCAGAAGGAGGTCGGTTGGCTTTCTATTGGCCGTGATTTGGGAGAAGATGTGGTTTGTAGTCTAATTATGAGGGGAGGGGTTGGAGATTAAGGGACCAGGATTAGGATGGATGTCTCCACTGAGTGCTAGGCTGGATATGGATGAAATTATTAGTTTTATCAATTTCTGCATATGCTTGCTTATAAGGGAAGTTTTTTTGATTGTGTTCTGTGGGTAATAGGTATGGTGGTAGGGTTATGTTAGGTTGTGGGGTTGTTTTTAGTTTACGTACTGTGGTCTGTAGTCTATATAGATAGTGTATTGGGAAGGTTGTTGCCCTGATGGGAGAGTAGTAGAGTAGAGGTGGGATATGAGTGGTGGTGTGTGTGGTGGTACAGTGGTAGTGGTTGAGTGTGGGAATGGTGGAGATTTGGTAATATGTGATGTATGCAAGGAGTGTGCATGCAGTGAGTATGGTGTGCTTGTACATATTAGCTGGGTAGGAGGGATAGTAGTGAGAAGTTGTAGGAGGAAGTATAGGTGTGGTGATGTTATAGGTTGTTTGAAGGGTGGGAGAGGTTACTGTTTGTAATAAAGGTAGGACCACTGGGGGCAGGAATTGGGGGCAGGGAGGGGAGCGTAGCGGGCAATAGATGAAGGAAGACTATCAGTAGGTTTATAGGTTATAATGAAAAGGGCTGGCCCTGATTAGGCTGGAATTGTTCTTGTGGGGAGGGGGAGGATCAGAATTGACCAGAAAAGTGGTGGATAGCCAATAGTATGATGAAAAGAGCTGGTCCTGATTTCACAGATACGCAAGTCTACAGAAACAATAAGAAAAGGCAGTAGGTACTCTGACTTGCTTGTTTTGCATACCTGTCTTACTGAAATAAAATAAGCCAATTTTACCAAGGAGTTATGTGGAAATTAGGAAGACAAGAATTTATAAGAGAAAAGGTTTAGTAGAAGTAGAGAAACAGCAGAGCATACAAATAGTACAGCATCTAAAGACAGATTGCAGTTAGAAGTACAGAATGGGGGGGGGGGCAGCTAATGTCCTGAAACAATCAGGAAAATCAGTAGGTACTTTGGACTTACTTGTTTTGCATACCTTTCTTTTGAAATAAAATAAACACTTGTAACCAGGAGTATGTGGGATTTAGAAAGACCACAAGTTATAGGAGAAAGGGTTTAGTAATACTTGAAGAACAGCAGGGCTTTCAAATAATTGAAATAGCTTGCAAAGGGAGACTGCTGTTAGGAAGTACAGTATGGGGAGGGGGCAAGCTAACGTCCGTGATGGAGTGGTTTACTTAAAAATCAAAATTAAACAACGGCTAGCAATTAATTTTGTCTGGAGGATAAAACATAACTTTTGTATATTTTGAAAATAACACTCATTCCAAGGTTGCCTGGTTCTGTTAAAGAGCACTGCAGGCCAATAGATCGAACTTGGCTTGGTGGAGATTCAGGTAAAGTAGAATTAAAAGGAGAAGCTTAGGTATGAGCAGAGACAATCAGCCACACCAAAAGGATTTTAAAACATATGATTTTAGAATGCTTGATAATTTTTGCAGGAAAGGAGTGAAGTCACAGATGTTCACTGACCAACATCTGATCAGCTTTCAGTGGCAACTATTGGCAATGATGACCCAACCATCCACCTTGCAGGGAAAACTCAGTGCCCCTAGAAAGAATTAGGAATGGAAGGCAATATGGAAGCTTACATGGTGGCATTCGAGAGGTACATGGCTAGAAAAAAAAGACACAAGACAAGCAGCCTAAAATATTGTCTTCACACAGAAGTGGGGACCTACAGCATACTAATTCATATGAATACCAGAAACTGAAGTAAAAAACTTTGGCTAGGACTAGGGATTCACCTCAGGCTCAGTCCCTCAACTCTCCCAGCCTGACATTCAGTTGTAGTATATTGGTAACATCACAAATGGATGACAATGCATACTTTCAAATTGTGACTAGAACCTAATGTAAATACTGTATGAAAAATTTTAGGCATCTTTTATGTAGGTAAATTTAAAACAGCACTCTTTATTGACTTAAGAAAATTGATATTCCAGAGTGACTTCATGGCTTCTAAGCTACTAGTTGTTTTAGTAAAGCATTTGTTAGCTGAAATTGCAAACTTTAAGACAGACATCCATGCACTAACAGCTAATATTACATTTTCACAGAAGTGTTTTCCTCTGCCTGAAAACAAGAACAAAGTTACTACTGTGATGGCTTGTTTTAAATGTTCTAGAAAAAGACACATAGCATGGCTACTGACAGCAGTATTATGTATGTAAAACATATTACTGTCAGCCAGCAAGCTGTGCTCAAAGGATTATCTAGAAATGTGATATATAGGTTCATAGGTAACATTAGTCTGTATGACCTACCACAAAGCCATGCCTGCCTTAATTTAACAAATGTCAGTTTAAGCATTTCCTGCATTTTCACTTTCTTGATTTCATAGATTCATAGATTCATACTAGGCTAACTGCACTTGCGGGCTATTTTAAGCCTAGCCAATTACCCCATGTGAGAATCAAACCCTGCACCTTGTGTTTATAAAGTAAAAACATTAACCATTATGCCAACCTCCCTCTTTTAACTGCTAGAAATGTAGACTCTACCTTCGCCCTCTGTGTTGTTACAAAACTTGTTAAATGTACTATCATGATAAAAGGAAAAGAACAGCCAATCAGAAAAATACACCAGCCAATCAGAAAAAAACACCAGCCAATCAGAAAAACAGCTTACTCTACCTACTCAGGCATGTCCAAAGGGCAGTTTCCGGTGTACTCTCCAGTCCAACTGGTGAATCTGGGCATTTTGTGGCAATGTTACAACTGCCTCATGTACACAGACAACCCTCTTCTCCTACCACCAAACACTAATATATGCGAAAGATGCAATTATACAGCCAAACTGGAGGCAAAGCTCTCTCAACCCAAGACTGGAACTGACAGTCAAGAGGAGAAGGGTAATACTTGCAACACAAAACCAGTCTCACATAGACCTAATAAACCAACACTGGCAAATAACACACATGAATACATGAAGAGATACTTGGAGGCTCTAAATAAAAATCTGCAAAAGCAACAGAGACCTCCAAAGCAGACATCCAAACAACCTCCACACCCGATCACCAACCATGAAACACATACTTCACATAATCAGTGTGCCACGCAATCACAGCCCTTAATGCAAAATAACATACCCAACACACTAGTAATAGGTGACTCTATAGTCAGGCACACTGATGTCCCACTAACTAGGCTGGACAAGGAGAAGGTTACAGTTAGCTGCCTGTCGGGTGCCAGGATCTGCCACATAACACACGCACTCAGGTCACTCCAGAACAAGTACAAATACAACTCTGTCATTGTCCATGTTGGTGTGAATGACCTGAGATGTACCTCCCTGGACTACATGAAAAGAGACATGGAAGAGCTCTCT
The DNA here is from genome assembly GCF_019279795.1 of Protopterus annectens. NCBI lineage: Eukaryota > Metazoa > Chordata > Ceratodontiformes > Protopteridae > Protopterus > Protopterus annectens. The sequence goes on from NC_056741.1 coordinate 2,017,793, forward strand.
GACCATGTAGCCCAGGCTGGTATGAACCTGATCCTGAGTAGCATCCTGACCTCATCAAGAATGATGCCACAGTATAAAGAAAAAAATTATCAATTTCAACAATTGGCTAAGTTTCTGGTGTCATTCAAAGGGGATCCAGTATCTGTCCACCTGGGATGACATGCTCGGCATGCCACATTGCTTCACAAGAGATGACTTGCACCTGTCACCCTTAGGCTTTCAAATACTGGCCAAGGCTCTTGCCACCCCCATAGTGCCTTTTTTAGGCAAGGCTCAAAAGACAAACCCACCACCATAAATAGCACAAGTAACCAAAACTGAGGGTAATGCTACTCAACACCAGAAGTCTAAACCTCAGAATGCACGCACTCGAGGCACTCCTCAGTATGGAGAACATCAACATCTGTGCAGTAACAGAATCCTGGTTTAAGGCTCCTGAGAGCACCCCAGCACTACTTGGCTATAACTCATACCATCCCTTATGGCCACAGAACCAGGACCGAAACAAAAAAGGCGGGGGTGTATCCATATTCATCAAGGATTAACACACCTCCAGGTTAGTGGTGCAGCACAATGCATCATAGATCGTCCATGTGCAACTAACAATGGGCAAAACTACAATCCAAATTGTAGCTTGCTACAGATCACCCACCATGACCCAGGACCCCCATTCCGCATTTCTGGAGACACTGGGAAATATGAAGGTCCTACCAAACACCCTAATACTGGGTTATTTCAATTACCCAAACATAAACTGGGAGAACTACTCAAGTATTAACTCCCTTGCCCAATGCTTCTTAGAATTTATAAACTAAAATGCCCTGGATCAACTGGTCAACATGCCCCACAAGAGGGAACAACATATTGGACCTGGTCACCACCAACATGGGCAACCGGTGTTCCACACTGGAGGTCAACCCCTTGCTGGTTAGATCAGACCATAGACTAATCACTCTGGATATCCACATTCTGTCCCCACCCTCAATCAAGGAAACCACCATGAAAAACTTTTCAAAAGCAAACTTCGTGTTACTTAAGACCAAGGTGGAAAGGTTCACAGCCCATGCTAAAGGACAATGCTGTCCAAGCTTCTGAAACCTTTACAATACAAAGGCACTCTATGAGCATCTGCAGGAATGCATGGATCGTGCTATCCCAAGTAAAACCAAGACTCACTCCTCCAAGAAAAGAAACTGAGTCTGGTGGACCCCTGCCATAAACAAGTTATACAACAGAAGGAGGAAACTAGTACAGAAAAGAGTAAAATCCCAAGAAGGAAAGACATCCCTGATCAGTATCAGCAAGAAACTACAATCCCTCATTAAATCATCCAAGGCTAGTTTCGAAAGAAAAATTGCCAATGACTCAAAAGATAACCACAAAGCATTCTTTAGCTATGTCAAGAACCTAAGTGGAAACTCTCAGATCTGCTCTGAGTTAGTGCAGAATGCCACAAAATACACTGAACTGACTGATATTGCCAACATTCTGGCAGACAGGTTTAGTGCAAACTTCACCCCCCTCTCCCCTCCTAAAGGGCCCATAACCATATCAGAAGAATGTAGGGCCCTATCAATCACTGACACATATGTTAAAACAGCCCTATCCACAGCCAAAAACACAGCTTCAATGGGACCAGACGGTGTCCCAGGCTGTGTCTTACAAGAGCTCTAAAATGAACTAATACCTCACCTAAACACACTGTTCAAACTCAGACTCTCTACAGGCTACATACCCACAGAGTGGCGCACAGCAACAGTTATCCCACTCCACAAAGGAGGAGCCACAACAGACCCTGGGAACTATCGCCCTATAAGCCTGACTAGCCTGGTCTGCAATGCTATGGAATGCATCATCATGGAACTCATTAACAGAGACATTGGGAATCTCCAAACCTTGGACCCTACCCAGTTTGGCTTTGTTAAGAGCAGATCATGCCTCCTAAACCTGGTGGACTTCTTTGAGATGGTTACCAAGGCGTTAGATGAGGGAAAGGAGGTCAACACAGCCTACCTAGACCTTGCAAAGGCTTTTGACACCATTCCCCATTCTAGTATTATAGACAAGCTCACCAGCTTGAACATAAACCCCTAGGACACAAGATGGGTTGCCAGCTGGCTCATGGATAGAACTCACATTGTGAGAGTTGCAGACTCTATGTCTGACTCTAAACCGGTTACAAGTGGCGTCCCCCAGAGCTCAGTCCTAGGACCCCTCCTGTTCGGTATATACTTCCAGAGGTACAGGCAAGCATGGGGAGGACTATGGCTGACAGAGTTCACAGACAACTGCAAACTAGGGGCCATAATTGATTTTCCGGCTGATACAGTCACCCTCCAGATGAGTTTCACTGAGACGGATACCTGGTGTCAAAATCATGGCCTCAAGCTAAATTCCAAAAAGTGCATTGTCATCCCCTTTGAAAAAAACAAAGTACCCACAAACTACCACATAGGTGGTAGTCCCCTAAATACAGAAAATGTAATAAGGGATCTGGGGACCCAAGTAGATAGTAATCTCTCCTCTGGTAATCAAATTGCCAAGGTGGTTGGAAAATCCTTCTATGTGGCCCACCTAATCACAAAAGGGATCACATCTAGAACAAAATAGGTTATTGCACCTCTCTACTCATCACTCATTAGACCCATCAAAGAATACAATGCCCCATTCAGGATGTACCTTACAAGACAACTGCAACAGCTGGAAAGACCACAAAAGTACCTCACCATGCAGATTACTGGTATCAAATAGATGCCCTATGCAGCCCGACTCAAGAAACTCCAGCTGTACTTGGTTGCATACTGCTTACTCAGAGGTGATCTCTGCCTGACATACAAGGCCATGTCCAACCCAGAACTGATGGACATGCTATACCTAAAAAAAAAAACAAATCCCCGAGAGCCACACGCTCTAGAGATATAAACTCACCACAGCAATAAATAGGACATGCTGGAGAGATAGATTCCTGTCCCAGAAACTCCCCATGCTTTTGAACAGGATTCCAATATACATCAGGCAGAGCCCCTCACTAACACTCTTCAAGATAAACCTTGATGGGTGGATGGGAAACAGAAAATTTACCCCGGGGCTGACTGCAGTGGCTCTGCTGGACAGTAGTACAGGGAACTAATGGCTCTGCTGGACAGAGGCACAGGGAACTAATCTAAGGGGGTGGTGAAAGCCAACACATTCTGGCTAGGCATATAAATGCCCTTGGGCAGATAGCCTAGTACTTACCTATGAACCTATGAACAGCAACGTCTGTCAGACTCAGGTAACATGATTACATTAGCCAAAGCACAATACGTTTGTAAGAACAAAGCAGCTCAAACACCACCCACATCTACACAACACACTCCGACATATGCGGAGGCCCTCAACAAAAGCATACTCAAACAAGAGACCTCCAAGGCATAAATGCACCAAACTCCACTGCCCACCACACCCCACAACACACATAGTCCACACACCTGTGTCTCACAGCCACAAAGGCCTAAACATAAACTCAACATATTAGTCATAGGAGACTCCATTGTGAGACACACAGATGTGACCCTCAACAGGCTGGATAATGAGAAAGTCACGGTTAGTTGTTTGTCGGGTGCCAGAATCCACCATATCACCAATGCACTCAAGTCTCTCAATAGGTACTGTTATGACTCTGTCATAGTCCATGTTGGGTGAATGACTTGAGATCTACCTCCCTGGACTATATAAAGAGATACATGATCAAGCTCACTGAGCATGTGTACCAGGCAGGTATGTCCCCAGCCTTAAACAGCATTCAACTGTCACCCAGAATGATGCCTCAATACAAACAGAAAATGATTGACTTTAACAACTGGCTTAGTTTTTGGTGTCATTTAAAGGAGATCCAGTACCTGACAGCCTGGGATGACATGACTGACAAGCCACGATACTTTGCTAGAGATGGCCTGCATCTGTCACCCTAGGGCTTCAGGCTCCTGACAAAGACTCTTGCCTCCCCCATAGTGCCTTTTAGGCAATGCTGTGAGGTCAAAACTACCAACATGAAAATTTAATCTAAATGTTAATTAAAGGTCATGCTGTTAAATGCTAGGAGTCTAAACATGAAACTGCACTCAATGCAAGCATTCTTAACCCTGGAAGAAGCTGACATTTGTGCAGTCACAGAAACCTTGTTCAAAGCTGCAGAGACCACCCCAGACATACCAGGCTACTCATCCTATCATTCATTCAGAACCCAAACCGTGGGCAGCAAAACAAAAGGAGGTGGAGCTGCAATATATATAAAAGACATACACACCTCTAGGCTGGTCAAACAGTATGATGTGCAGGAAACACTCCAGGTGCAGTTAACAATTGACAAGACCCATATTCAAATCATAGCTAGCTACAGGCCTCCAACTCTGACTCAAGATGACCATTCCACCTATCTGGACCTCTTTGAATCTATCAAGATTCAACCCTTTAGTCTGATCCTGGACAACTTTAACTATCCAACCATAGATTGGAAAAAATACTCATATCAAAACAAAAATGTCCAGAGATTCCTGATTTCATCAATGCAAATGCCTTGGACCAGTTGGTTAACACCCCCACAAGAGGTGAAAATATCTTGGACTTTGTATTAACCAACATGAGTAACCACTGCAGTATCCCTACAGTGTCATCATCACTGGTAAGATCCGACCACAAAGCAGTCATGTTCAAAGCCACCATCTCCCCTGACCCCTCCCAGCTAGGATCAAACAAAAAAGTACAGTTTTGTACCTACCATAAATGTAGATGTTCGAAGATCCACATTGCTGCAGTCCTTACATATGGGTAGTCCGCTGTCCTCGGTCGGCCCGAATACCAAAGTATTAGGCTGACGTCGGTCATGGGCGCTCAGATCTGACATCAGAGCGTCAGGGTATAAAAGCGCATGACCGACGTCATATCCTCAGTCTTTTCTTGCCCCAGATGTCAGAAGGCCCTAAAAAGAAAGGCCACAGCCAAAAACAGAATACCTCCCAAAAGCATGCCCAACAACAACCACCACCCAAACCATATAACCATGCCAAACTACAGTGGGGAAGGAGGGTGGGTAAATTGGACTGCAGCAATGTGGATCTTTGAACATCTACATTTATGGTAGGTACAAAACTGTACTATGTTCTTCATCTCACATTGCTGCAGTCCTTACATATGGGTAGAATCCCAAAGCAGAGGTAAAGGGAGGATGACAAAATCATAAAGCATTAGGGGCTGCTAAAATGCCCTGTAATATTGCAGTGGCAAATCCAGCCCTAGACTTAGAATAAAGAGGAAGGTGGTAATGTTTAGAAAAAGTATGTACTGAACTCCAAGTAGCTGCTTCCAAAATATCCTTTGTAGCTACCCCTGAAAGGCAGTAGAAGTGGCAGTAGCTCTAGTGGAATGAGGTCTGATTCCAGCGGAATCTCCTTACCATGATGGGAATAACAGAAAGAAATACAAAACCAACCCATTTAGAAATAGTTTGTTTTGAAACAGGTTTTCCCTGAGAACCTAAAGCAAAAGAAACAAACAACTGCTGAGACTGCCTGAACCCCTTGGTTCTACTCAAATAATAACTGCCTGTGAATATCCAAAGTATGCAAAATCTTCTCCCCTTTATTTTGGGGGTTTCCATAAAAAGTAGGCAAATGAATAGTTTGGTTCAAGGCCACACTAGAAACCACTTTAGGCATAAAGGAAGGATTAGTACGCAAAGATACCCTATCCTTATGAAAAATCAGGAAAGGTTCCACTGCCATAAGAGCCTGTAATTCAGAAACCCTTCTTGCAGAGGTAATGGCCAACAAAAAAGCAGTCTTCCATGACAAATACTTTAATTCGGCAGTAGCTGCAGGCTCAAAAGGATGTAGAGTAAGTTTTCCAACACAAAATTGAGATCCCAAGCAGGAGTAGGAGCTCACGTCATTGGGGTCTTATGTTCTTTGCCCCTCTAAGAAATTGCTTAAACAAAGGATGAGAGAATAAAGGAGGGTCACAGTCATAGTGAGCAGAAATGGCTGCAGCATGAACCTTTATAGAGGAGAAAGACAAACCTTTGTCCAATAACTCAGTAAGATATTGAAGAGAAGCACTTAAATCAGGCTTGGAAACATCAAAGTCCTTCGCTTTGCTCCAAATAAAAAATCTCCTCCATTTATCAGCATAAACTTTCCTTGTACGAGGCCTTCTGGCCTCCAAAATAACATTCAAAACTTGTTGTGGAAGCTGAGACCCTCCAGGGTCTAAAACAGAATATGCCAGGCTGTTAGATGCAGAGACTGAATCCTGACATTGAGGAAGTGATTGCCCTCCTGAGACAAAAGGTGCGGAATCAAAGGCAGAGGCCATGGAGGCTCCCGAACTAAACTCCTCAGTAGTGGGTACCAGTGCTGTCGAGGCCAATCCGGCGCTATCAGTATCATGGATGGCTTGTCTTGTCTGGCCTTCAAAAGTACCTTGGAGAGGAGAGGCAGAGGTGGAAAGGCATAGACATGAAGATTGCTCCAACTGAATGATAGAGCATCCACCTTCCAAGCTGTGTGATGAAACCTTTTTGTGCAAAACTTTGGCAACTGGTAATTTAGTGGAGAAGTGAACAGATCTATGTCTGGAGTCCCCCATAACACTGTCAACTTTTGAAATACATGAGGATCCAATTTCCACTCGTGAGGATCCACTATTTGTCTGCTCAACACATCTGCTAAGGAGTTCTGTGCTCCTGGTAGAAACCTTGCCTGTAGATTGAGGTGTAAACTGAGAGCAGTCTCCCACAAAATCATCGCTTGTCTGCAAAGAGGGTACGAATGGGTTCCCCCTTGCTTGTTGATGTACCACATGACAGTAGTGTTGTCTGTTTGAATCAACACCTGCCCCGGGTGAAGTAGATCCTTGAAAGCCATCAATGCAAATTGGACTGCTAACATCTCCTTCAAGTTGATATGCAAATGTTGAAGTCTGACAGGCCACGTGTCTTGCACCCATTTTCCATTGAGGTGTGCTCCCCAAGCCTTGTCTGAGGCATCTGTCGTTAGAATCTGACTCGCCTCTGGTCGGGTCACAGAGAGTCCCTTGTTTAGGTGACATTCCTGAGCCCACCACAAAAATTCCTTCTGAATGCAAGGTATTATTTGAATGACAGTGTCTAGATCTTGGCAGTGTTGTGTCCATACATTTTTGAGATACCATTGAAGCTTCCTCATATGCAGTTTGGCATTGGGAAGCACCAGAATACAAGATGCCATGAACCCCAAGGCTTGAAGGACTGTCCTTGCAGTCAGCCTGGACTGTAGAGACATTTGATGGAAATAAAGAAAGGCTTCTTTGTTTGTCCGGGGTCAAAAAGCCATCTGGGAAGCTGTATTCAGTCTCACACCCAGAAAGCACATGTCCTGAGAGGGTACTAGACTGGACTTTGTTTCGTTCACAGAATACCCTAGGCATCTTAACACTACCATCACATACTGTAGATGATGAAGAAGTTTGTCCTTGTCTTGTGCAATAATCAGGCAATCGTCCAAATAAGGATAAATCTGTATTCCTCTTAACCTGAAAAAGGCTATCACTGGAGCCAGAACCTTTGTGAACACTCTGGGCACAGTAGATAAGCCAAAGGGCAATGCAGAGAACTGATAATGTAAATTTCCAGCCCGAAAACGCAGGAACCTCCTGCAACTGGGCCTGATAGGAACATGAAGATAAGCCTCTTTAAGATCCAGAGTTACCATCCAGTGATCTTTTCCCAACAGAGGTAAAAGCTGTTGTAACATGGAATGTCCAGATAAGTGTTGAGGATAGATAAATCTAAAATTGGTCTCCACGTGTTCCCTTTCTTCGGTACTAGAAACAGGCGAGAATAAAATCCTAGGCCCACTTCTGACAGAGGAACTGGCTGTATAGCTCCCATTTGAAGAAGTAAAGAAATCTGTTTGTGAGCCTCTATCCTTTGCCGAGGAGGAACGTCTGGCATGCCTTTGAAAGGAGGCAATGTATGTAAATAGAACTTGTAGCCTCGGTTTATAATGTCCAATACCCATTTGTCCTGGGTGACTAAAAGCCAGTTTTGCTTGAAAAGTGCTAGCTTTCCTCCCAAAGGAGCTACCAGGCAAGAAGAATCTGGCAGCTGAAAATGCAGGTCATTGGGCCTGTTTACGAAAGGACTGGCCCTGCCCTCACCTGCAGATTGTGCAGGCGAACTCCATGTTCTAGGCCTGAAGGTACTCTGAGCTCTGCCCCCACCATGTCTAGATCTACCCCTAGACTGAGAATCAGAAGAAGGTGCGCAGGGCACGTCCCTTAGTAGGCCAATTTCTACTAAACTTTGGAGGTTGCACCTGCAAAAAATCTTTAACAGTCTGCATAGACTTAGCCTTGTCTTCCATTTTCTTTAAAACAGACTCCACAGGGGGACCAAACAAAACTTCAGACTGTAAAGGAGCATCCAGAATTCTAGTTTTAACATGCTCGGACAAATTCTGATTCTTAAGCCAGGCGTGCCTACGAAGAACTGAACCAGTGGCAGCCACCCTAGAAGAGGCCTGTAAAGCATCAAAACCGCACTGCAAAGAATGTTTACCCACCTGTTCAGAGACATGTACTAAATCCTGCAATTCTTTACACTCTATGCCCTCTGCTAAGGCATCCACTTTAGATTTTAGCTGAGAAAGGAGGAAATTCTGATACTTCAACATATGAAACTGGCAATTTAAAGCCCTCATTGCCAAAGTAGAAGAGGTATACACCTTCTTACCCCATCTATCCAAAGCTCTAGCTTCCTTATCTAGAGGAACCAGATTCTTTACAACAGAGGCTCTAACGCCCTTAAGCCCCTGGCCAATAGTTTCTGGGTCTGCCCTAGGACTCTTATACAGATATTTATGAGCCTCAGGTACCCTGTAATACCTGTCCGGTTTAACTGGCGCAGGAGGCAAAGAATCTGGATTAAGGGAAGCCTCTGAGAAAACATCTTGAACAACATCCAAAACAGGAGGTATAGCCAAGGGTCTATGCTGTGGTAAAAACAAGAATTCCCTAAGCCTTTTCCGTGAATCAGAGAAATCCTGTCCTTCCCACTTAAAATGCTCCCTCATGGAATGTAGAGTTTCTGAAAAGGAAAAATCCTCTGGAGGAGAAGCAGAAGGAGTGGAATCCACTGCATCAGAATCAGAATAAGGGGGGAAATCTTGAATGTCTTCAGCAGAAGACTCTGAATCATCTGAGGCCTGATCAAAACTTTCCAACTCTGGCTCCACCCTGGGCCTCTTATCAGGAGGGGGCATAGAACCTCTAATTAAAGTAATCAAATCTTCTGCCATTTTAAGCATGTGCTTTTTAGGCACAGACCCTGAAGCACCAGGACTGACACCAGAGGAAGGCAAAACAGACCTGCCCTTAGAAGGAGCCTTAGAAATAGTAGTAGGAGGCCTAACCACCTTAGGCATAGGGAGAACAGTAAAGAGGCCTCTTCAGCCTGACCTGATTCCTGTTAGGCCACAACTTGCAAAAACAAAGTTTCCCCTGAGACTCAACAGAAACTTCAGCGGATCCCCTGTTCCACTGTAGCTTCTAAAGGACCTCGTCCAGCAGACGAATCATCCTGTATAGGTTTCAAAGATTTGTCTTTGCGGCTTCTTCGTGGAAGTGGGCGTCGGAGGATCCGACGGCATATTATAATTACACCACTTACCAAAGACTAACCTAGCGCAATCTAACCTTCGTTTTATGGTGCGCTTATTAAACCTAGCACAAAACCGACACCTGACTACGTCGTGCTCAGGTCCCAAACAAGGAATACAAAGAGAGTGATAATCCCTATGCAGTATCTGTTTCCCACAAGAAATACAATTATTCACTTTTTCTGACATCCGGAATTAACTGAGGCAAGAAAAACCAAAATATTCCCAGCGGGTACTTAGCCAACTTGGTTTCGGTCTGAAACTCAGAATTGAAAATTTCAGAGCAATGGCACTTACGCTGCTTCTGCATCAGACCATGCGGCAAAAAAGACTGAGGATATGACGTCGGTCATGCGCTTTTATACCCTGACGCTCTGATGTCAGATCTGAGCGCCCATGACCGACGTCAGCCTAATACTTTGGTATTCGGGCCGACCGAGGACAGCGGACTACCCATATGTAAGGACTGCAGGAATGTGAGATGAAGAACATCACTTCTCCAAAGCTGATTGCAACCTCCTGAGGAAAGGTATAAACAGCTTCACAGCCCTCTCCCCCTCCACAGAAACTGGCACATATGTCCACACTTACAAAGGACTATATGAGCATTTATATCGCTCCTTGGAATCAGGAATACCAGACAGGATGAAATCCTCCGCCTCAAGGAAGAGTAAACATGTCTGGTGGACATCTACAATAAACAAACTCTATAATAAAAGGAAAGATTTGCTGTCCAGGACCAAGAAGGAGCAGGTTTCTAACTGGAAGCAATCTCTCCTTAGCCTGAACAAGCAAATAACAGCACTAGTGAAATCTTCCAAAGCAAAGTCCAAACTGGCCACATCTACTAAAGACAATCATAAGGCTTTCTTCACATATGTCTGCAATCTCAAGGGAAGCACCCAGATCTTCTCAGACAGGTTCAGTGAAAACCTCACTCCTCTGTTCCCCCATCTGGAAAACAGGACATGCACAGTACTTGCCCCCCTCACCTTATCTCTAGGGAGCAAGTCATCACAGCCTCTCAAAGGCAAAAAATACAGCCTTCATGGGACCCGATAACATCCCATGCTGCATCCTACATGAACTCAAGCAGTAGCTTGCAGCACCATTAGGCACCCTATTCAATACCAACATTACCCCACTTTTAAAACTAAGAGCTGCCAAATTATGACGTATTTTTTACTGGTTGTTACTACCATTCTACAAAACGTTTTTTTATGTAACCAACTTTTTAGTAAGTAATTGGGACTTTTATTAGAACTTTTAGTATATGTTGTGTAAAAAATTGTATTTTTGGATTTAATATTCTTTGGCGTCTATATGGTGTTATTGCATATGTGGATACACTGTTAAATTTATTTTCTGTTTTTTAAGTTAAATATTGGAACTTAAACTTTTAAGTATGTTTTCACATCTTTTTAAAGTTTGTTGTTTATACATGGTTGAATGTAGTTAACAACGTGTAGGATTTAGGTGTACAAATTTTATGAATGACCCTTTAGTAGAGTTTTAATAATTATTCTTCTTTCGGCTGCTCCCATTAGGGGTCGCCACAGCAGATCAACTGTTTCCATTTCTTCCTGTCCTCTGCATCTTGCTCTGTCACACAAACCACCTGCATGTCCTCTCTCACCACATCCATAAAACTTATCTTAGGCCTCTCTCTTTTCCTGTTGCCTGGCAGCTTTATCCTTAGCATCTTTTTCCCAATATACACTGCATCTCACTTCAGCACATGTCCAAACCAACATAATCTTACCTCTCTGGCTTTGTCTCCAAACCTTCCAACCTGGGCTGAACCTCTAATATACTTATTCCTAATCCTGTCCATCCTTGTCACACCCAGTGCAAATCTTAACATCTTCAACTCTGCCACGTCAAGCTCTGACTCCTGCCTTTTTGTCAATGCCACTGTCTCCAACCGATATAACATAGCTGGTCTCACTACCCTCTTGTAGACCTTCCCTTTCACTCTTACTGGTACTCGTCTGTCACAAATCACTCCTGACAGTCTTCTCCACCCACTCCATCCTGCCTGTACTCTCTTCTTCACCTCTCTTCCACACTCACCATTACTCTGAACTGTTGATCCCAAGTACTTAAACTCATCCACCTTCGCCACCTCTACTCCCTGCATCCTCACCATTCTTCTATCTTCCCTCTCATTCACACACATATATTCTGTCTTAGTCCTGCTGACCTTCATTCCTCTTCTCTCTAGAGCATATCTCCACCTCTCCAGGGTCTCCTCCACCTGTTCCCTACTCTCACTACAGATCACAATATCATCTGCAAACATCATAGTTCACGGGGACTCCTGTCTGATCTCATCTGTCAATCTGTCCATCACGATTGCAAATAAGAAAGGGCTCAGAGCTGATCCTTGATGTAATCCCATCTCCACCTTAAACGCATCTGTCACTCTGTCACACTACCCTCGTATGTATCCAGTACCACTCTTACTTAATAATTAAGAAATGTTTATATATGTTTGTATTTATTAAATTTATTAATTGATAGGTGCTAGGTCTAATCCCAACCTATGGGTATAAATGTTAGGAGTATTGATGGGTGTATTTCTGATGAAGTCTAGTTGCTAGATGGCATATACCTCAAGTGGATTTTATATCTCTGGTTGCATCTTTCGTTTTTTTGCCTGTTTGTTTTGGATCTCAGAGGTGCAGGCCAAATCTAGTGGGCTATGGCTGACCATGTTTGCAGATGACTGCAAGCTGTCATCAATTCCCCTAGTGATGTGGACATCCTCCAAGACTGTCTCACCCAAGCAATGGCTGGTGCCAGAAACATGGCCTCAAACTGTATCCTAAAAAATGCATCATCATCCCTTTTGGGGAGAATGACATCCCCACAAATTATCACATTGATAATAAGGCACTAACCATGCAATCATTTGTGAGGGACTTGGGAACCCTGGTTGATAGCAAACTGACTTTTGACCACCATATTGCCTCCGTTGTATGGAAAACATTCTACATGGGCCACCTCATTAGTAAGGGTATCTCATTCAGAGACAAGGTGGCCATAATATCCCTGTATTCATCCCTTATAAGACCAAGTATTGAATACAATGCCCTTTTCAGCATATACCTCACAAAGCATATGCAGTAGCTGGAGAGACCACATAGATTCCTCACCAGGAGAATCCAGGGCCTCAAACATCTACCCCACCACTATAGGCTAAAAGCCCTGTCCCTCTACTAAGTCTCCTATAGACTCCTCAGAGGTGATCTCTGTCTGGCATACAAAGCAATCTCAGACCCAGTCCTGATGGGACTGCTGCATATCCACAAGTCAAGCTCCACTCGAGTAACCCACACGCGAGACCTCAACCTGGTCTGTGGAATCAATAGGACTTGTTGGCGGGACAGATTTGTGTCCCAGAGACTCTCCCTTTTGTGGAATAGACTCCCTCTCCATGCAAAGCAGAGCACCTTATTAAACTTTTTTAAGTGCAACCTGGATAACTGGATGGGGAACAGAAAATACACCCCTGGGATTCCACCTATGTCCCTGTTGGACAGTGGCATAGGGTGCTGATGTGTTGGGGCCTGAGCTAAATTCTTGGCTAGGCTTGTAAGGGCCTCAGGGCCAATAGTCTAGCAATTTTCTGTGATCCTATGATCCTATGAGCTAATAAACAGACAATTAAAGTAATCTGTGTGCATGGATACAAAAATGAGATCCTTATAACACAGATTATACAAGCCCTTTCAGGCAAATTTTTACACATGATGTTGTGATTGTCCAAGACTTACCCCATTTCAAAAAGATATAGTGGTTATGGGGAAAGGAAGAGAATTCACCTGGCTATGTTGCCAGAAATACACAGCCCCAGCAAAGAAAAAGATGGGTGGGAGAATTATATTTGTAGAATACTGACTGTTGTCAAAAAAAATCCAGTTGCTAAAATAATAAAAAGGTCAGAGCAAACATTGACAGAGAAACACTCATACTTAAGAATACAGTAAGGGGTATCTAGGAAGTGGCTAACTGTACAAAAGTGAAATGGGGGACTTATAAGCTTCTCCCTGCCATCCCAAATATAATGTGGGTCACAGATAGAAGCAGCAATCTAAGGATAACTACTGAAGGGAGAAAAACAGAAACTACCAGGATTCCTGATGGAAGAAAATTATTTTTGAGAGCTACCTTTGCAGAGGATAAACTAGATGAAGTGGAAAAGCCTCTCTCTGTATCTATGGAAGATGCCACAGCCCCCACTACTCATCAGAATAATGATATATTGCCGACTCGACTAACCTCCAGATAAACCATAACAAATTTCAAAAAGGTTCAATGGGAGGGCAGTAAACTAAGTCAGTGTGTCGGAATACTGCTTGAATGGACAGAGAAAGAAAAGAACAGAACCACCCCACTTCGTACTCAAACACTGAACTAAGAATGGCTTGATTTAATGGGTAACCAAAGACAAAGACTAGATACTTATCTGGTGATTGGTTCCAAGGCTTTTTAAAACAGTTGTAATGAAGTTAGTAAATAGCCACATTCTGGGTGGTTGTTTTGGTAACACATGATTTTAACTAGATTTTATTGGATTGGCATTATTGAAGGACATAGACAGTTATGAACACTTTGATAACCTTGCCCTGTAATACAAAATCTATTTTAAAAAGTGTTGGCTTCATCTAACACTACCTTAGTTCAAGAAGGGTGGTGCAAATCTAATTATTTTCCTGTTTTGTAAATCTGTTCAACATTTACAACCTGACTGATAGTCCATTTCATTGCTGCAACATATTATAACACTGTGAGCTGTGAAATATGCTTATATGCAGTTCTGCATTTCTAGTGATGAACAGATCTTCTACATTGATTATTTAAGCATTAATAATGTACGCATTCTTGTAAATGTTATTTAATGATTTATTTATCGGCTGCAGTACCTTGGCTATATTTTGTATGTGTAATCTTTGCAAATGACTCAATGGCAGTGCTGTTTTTTTTTCCTTTCTATTTCTAAACATGTTTCTTATTTATTATACTCTTTGCTCTTGTGGTCTACACTGTGTTTGAAAAGTGTCCATGGATCAGCTCATTTACTGGGTTAGCAAAGTATTAAAAAATAAATGAAAGTAACATAAAAATAAAACCATTTTCATACTATTTGAACAGCTGTATATTAGACATCCTTGAGGCATGTTAGATATAGCAAATGGGAAATGGGAAGGGAAAAACACTTCATATAAAAGAGTGAGACAAAATTTTACAGACCTACAGGATAGTTTAAGCCCCTATAATGCTTATACAAAAAGATCAAGTGGAGATTTCCCAGGAGACACAGCAGACAGCATACTGCAAAAAATGCTAATCTCAGAGAATTCATACCAGGGGATAAGTACTTGTTTGATAACCACTGCCATAAAGAAAATATTGCAAAACAAGAAGGACAATTTAAATTTCTGAATTTGTGTAATTGTTGAAGCAAATTACAGCTGAGATAGCCATGGAAAGGAAGCTGGAAAAGTTACACCATACAAATGTTCTGAAACTTTGATGGAAAACAAGAAGTTATGTACTCACCATAACGTTCGTTATTGGCTGGGCTAAGCAGGTATCCCATGATGCACTGCTGAAAACTCATTTGTACCCCATGCATACACAACATCCCCAGAAAAGAATAAGCCAAGTAAGGAACTCTGCAGATGAACAAAACCGACACCTGACAGCTGACTACGTCGTGCCAGGTCCCAAACAAGGAATACAAAGAGAGTGATAATCCCTATGCAGTATCTGTTTACAATTATTCACTTTTCTGACATCCGGAATTAACTGAGGCAGAAAAAACAAAAATATTCCCAGCAGGTACTTAGCCCAAACGTTTCGGTCTCTGAAACTCAGAATTTCAAAGCGCCAACGCCGAATGGCACTTGCAACGCTGCTTCTGCATCAGACCATGCAAAAGACTGAGATATGGCGTCGGTCATGGACTACCCATATGTAAGGACTGCAGGAATGTGAGATGAAGAACATCACTTCTCCAAAGCTGATTGCAACCTCCTGAGGGAAGGTATAAACAGCTTCACAGCCCCCTCCCCCTCCACAGAAACTGGCACATATGTCCAAACTTACAAAGGACTATATGAGCATTTATATCGCTGCTTGGAATCAGGAATACCAGACAGGACGAAATTCTCGGCCTCAAGGAAGAGTAGACATGTCTGGTGGACATCTACAATAAACAAACTCTATAATAAAAGGAAAGATTTGCTGTCCAGGACCAAGAAGGAGCAGGTTTCTAACTGGAAGCAATCTCTCCTTAGCCTGAACAAGCAAATAACAGCACTAGTGAAATCTTCCAAAGCAAAGTCCAAACTGGCCACATCTACTAAAGACAATCATAAGACTTTCTTCACATATGTCTGCAATCTCAAGGGAAGCACCCAGATCTTCTCAGACAGGTTCAGTGAAAACTTCACTCCTCTGTTCCCCCATCTGAAAAACAGGACATGCCCAGTACTTGCCCCCCACACCTTATCTTTAGGGAGCAAGTCATCACAGCCTCTCAAAGGCAAAAAATACAGCCTTCATGGGACCCGATAACATCCCATGCTGCATCCTACATGAACTCAAGCAGTAGCTTGCAGCACCATTAGGCACCCTATTCAATACCAACATTACCCCACTTTTAAAACTAAGAGCTGCCAAATTATGACGTATTTTTTACTGGTTGTTACTACCATTCTACAAAACGTTTTTTTATGTAACCAACTTTTTAGTAAGTAATTCGGACTTTTATTAGAACTTTTAGTATATGTTGTGTAAAAAATTGTATTTTTGGATTTAATATTCTTTGGCCTCTATATGGTGTTATTGCATATGTGGATACACTGTTACATTTATTTTCTGGTTTTTAAGTTAAATATTGGAACTTAAACTTTTAAGTATGTTTTCACATCTTTTTAAAGTTTGTTGTTTATACATGGTTGAATGTAGTTAACAATGTGTAGGATTTAGGTGTAGAAATTTTATGAATGACCCTTTAGTAGAGTTTTAATAATTATTCTTCTTTCGGCTGCTCCCATTAGGGGTCGCCACAGCAGATCAACTGTTTCCATTTCTTCCTGTCCTCTGCATCTTGCTCTGTCACACAAACCACCTACATGTCCTCTCTCACCACATCCATAAATCTTATCTTAGGCCTCCCTCTTTTCCTGTTACCTGGCAGCTTTATCCTTAGCATCTTTTTCCCAATATACTCTGCATCTCACTTCAGCACATGTCCAAACCAACATAATCTTACCTCTCTGGCTTTGTCTCCAATCCTTCCAACCTGGGCTGAACCTCTAATATACTTATTCCTAATCCTGTCCATCCTTGTCACACCCAGTGCAAATCTTAACATCTTCAACTCTGCCACGTCAAGCTCTGACTCCTGCCTTTTTGTCAATGCCACTGTCTCCAACCCATATAACATAGCTGGTCTCACTACCCTCTTGTAGACCTTCCCTTTCACTCTTACTGGTACTCGCCTGTCACAAATCACTCCTGACAGTCTTCTCCACCCACTCCATCCTGCCTGTACTCTCTTCTTCACCTCTCTTCCACACTCACCATTACTCTAATCTGTTGATCCCAAGTACTTAAACTCATCCACCTTCGCCACCTCTACTCCCTGCATCCTCACCATTCTTCTATCCTCCCTCTCATTCACACACATATATTCTGTCTTAGTCCTGCTGACCTTCATTCCTCTTCTCTCTAGAGCATATCTCCACCTCTCCAGGGTCTCCTCCACCTGTTCCCTACTCTCACTACAGATCACAATATCATCTGCAAACATCATAGTCCACGGGGACTCCTGTCTGATCTCATCTGTCAATCTGTCCATCACGATTGCAAATAAGAAAGGGCTCAGAGCTGATCCTTGATGTAATCCCATCTCCACCTTAAACGCATCTGTCACTCCCACCGCAGATCTCACCGCTGTCACACTACCCTCGTATGTATCCAGTACCACTCTTACTTAATAATTAAGAAATGTTTATATATGTTTGCATTTATTAAATTTATTAATTGATAGGTGCTGCTGATAGGTCTAATCCCAACCTATGGGTATAAATGTTAGGGGAGTATTGATGGGTGTATTTCTGATGAAGTCTAGTTGCTAGATGAAAACGTGCGGCATTTGCAGCTTAATAAAGCATATACCTCAAGTGGATTTTAAATCTCTGGTTGCATCTTTCGTTTTTTTGCCTGTTTGTTTTGGATCTCAGAGGTGCAGGCCAAATCTAGTGGGCTATGGCTGACCATGTTTGCAGATGAACTGCAAGCTGTCATCAATTCCCCTAGTGATGTGGACATCCTCCAAGACTGTCTCACTTAAGCAATGGCTGGTGCCAGAAACATGGCCTCAAACTGTATCCTAAAAAATGCATCATCATCCCTTTTGGGGAGAATGACATCCCCACAAATTATCACATTGATAATAAGGCACTGACCATGCAATCATTTGTGAGGGACTTGGGAACCCTGGTTGATAGCAAACTGACTTTTGACCACCATACTGCCTCCGTTGTATGGAAAACATTCTACATGGGCCACCTCATTAGCAAGGGTATCTCATTCAGAGACAAGGTGGCCATAATATCCCTGTATTCATCCCTTATAAGACCAAGTATTGAATACAATGCTCTTTTCAGCATATACCTCACAAAGCATATGCAGTAGCTGGAGAGACCACATAGATTCCTCACCAGGAGAATCCAGGGCCTCAAACATCTACCCTACACTTATAGGCTAAAAGCCCTGTCCCTCTACTCAGTCTCCTATAGACTCCTCAGAGGTGATCTCTGTCTGGCATACAAAGCAATCTCAGACCCAGTCCTGATGGGACTGCTGCATATCCACAAGTCAAGCTCCACTCGAGTAACCCACACGCGAGACCTCAACCTGGTCTGTGGAATCAATAGGACTTGTTGGCAGGACAGATTTGTGTCCCAGAGACTCCCCCTTTTGTGGAATAGACTCCCTCTCCATGCAAAGCAGAGCACCTTATTAAACTTTTTTAAGTGCAACCTGGATAACTGGATGGGGAACAGAAAATACACCCCTGGGATTCCACCTATGTCCCTGTTGGACAGTGGCACAGGGTGCTGATGTGTTGGGGCATGAGCTAAATTCTTGGCTAGGCTTGTAAGGGCCTCAGGGCCAATAGTCTAGTAACTTTCTGTGATCCTATGAGATATTAAACAGACAATTAAAGTAATCTGTGTGCATGGATACAAAAATGAGATCCTTATAACACAGATTATACAAGCCCTTACAGGCAAAATTTTACACATGATTTTGTAATTGTCCAAGACTTACCCCATTTCAAAAAGATATAGTGGTTATTGGGAAAGGAAGAGAATTCATCTGGCTATGTTGCCAGAAATACACAGTCCCAGCAAAGAAAAAGATGGGTGGAAGAATTATATTTGTAGAATACTGACTGTTGTCAAAAAGAATCCAGTTGCTAAAATAATAAAAAGGTCAGAGCAAACATTGACAGAGAAACACTCATACTTAAGAATACAGTAAGGGGTATCTAGGAAGTGGCTATACTGTACAAAAGTGAAATGGGGGACTTATAAGCTTCTCCCTGCCATCCCAAATATAATGTGGGTCACAGATAGAAGCAGCAATCTAAGGGTAAAAGGGAAGATAACTACTGAAGGGAGAAAAAGAGAAACAACCAGGATTCCTGATGGAAGAAAATTATTTATGAGAGTTACCTTTGCAGATGATAAACTAGATGAAGTGGAAAAGCCTCTCTCTGTATCTATGGAAGATGCTACAGCCCCCACTACTCATCAGAATAATGATATATTGCTGACTCGACTAACCTCCAGATAAACCATAACAAATTTCAAAAAGGTTCAATGGGAGGGCAGTAAACTAAGTCAGTGTGTCGGAATACTGCTTGAATGGACAGAGAAAAGAACAGAACAGAACCACCCCACTTCATACTCAAACACTGAACTAAGACTGGCTTGATTTAATGGGTAACCAAAGACAAAGACTAGATACTTATCTGGTGATTGGTTCCAAGGCTTTTTAAAACAGCTGTAATGAAGTTAGTAAATAGCCACAATCTGGGTGGTCGTTTTGGTAACACATGATTTTAACTAGATTTTATTAGACTGGTGTTATTGAAGGACATAGACAGTTATGAACACTTTGATAACCTTGCCCTGTAATTCAAAATCTATTTTAAAATGTGTTGGCTTCATCTAACACTACCTTAGTTCAAAAAGGGTGGTGCAAATCTAATTATTTTCCTTTTTTGTAAAGCTGTTCAACATTTACAACCTGACTGATAGTCCATTTCATTGTTGCAACATATTATAACACTGTGAGCTGTGAAATATGCTTATATGCAGTTCTGTATTTCTAGTGATGAATAGATCTTCTACGTTGATTATTTAAGCATTAATAATGTACGCATTCTTGTAAATGTTATGTAATGATTTATTTATCCGCTGCAGTACCTTGGCTATATTTTGTATGTGTAATCTTTGTGAAATGACTCAATGGCAGTACTGTTTTTTTTTTTTCTTTCTATTTCTAAACATGTTTCTTACTTATTATACTCTTTGCTCTTGTGGTCTACACTGTGTTTGAAAAGTGTCCATGGATCAGCTCATTTACTGGGTTAGCAAAGTATTAAAAAATAAATGAAAGTAACATAAAAATAAAACCATTTTCATACTATTTGAACAGCTGTATATTAGACATCCTTGAAGCATGTTAGATATAGCGAATGGGAAATGGGAAGGGAAAAATACTTCATATAAAAGAGTGAGACAAAATTTTACAGACCTACAGGATAGTTTAAGACCCTATAATGCTTATACAAAAAGACCAAGTGGAGAGTTCCCAGGAGACACAGCAGACAGCATATTGCAAAAAATGCTAATCTCAGAGAATTCATACCAGGGGATAAGTACTTGTTTGATAACCACTGCCATAAAGAAAATATTGCAAAACAAGAAGAAAAATTTAAATTTCTGAATTTGTGTAATCGTTGAAGCAAATTACAGCTGAGATAACCATGGAAAGGAAGCTGGAAAAGTTATACCATACAAATGTTCTGAAACTTTGATGGAAAACAAGAAGTTATGTACTCACCATAACATTCGATGTATGTAGTCCATCTCACCTCACATTCTTACCCGTGGGTTCGGAGCCGAATATCGGCTCTGACTCGGCCGACTTTTCTAGCTCGAAGTCTCTTATTGGCTGGGCTAAGCAGGTATCCCATGGTGCACTGCTCAATATCCCCAGATCTAGTTTGCTGCGAAAAACTCATTTGTACCCCATGCATACACAACATCCAGGAAAAAGAATAAGCCAAGTAAGGGAACTCTGCAGATGAACACCCTAACCTCCAAATCCTCCAGGAAGGGGGAAGGTGGGAGAGTAAGTAAGAATGTGAGGCGAGATGGACTACATACATCGAACGTTATGGTGAGTACATAACTTCTTGATGTTATGTAGTCCTATCTCGCCTACATTCTTACCCGTGGGACAGCGTCCCTAGCACCTAGATCCTGGGTGGCTCTTATGAAAATACTCCTGAGAACTGTGGAGCCACAGGATGACCTGCCCCTAGAAACCATGTCCAATTTGTAATGAGAAACAAATGTGTGAGGAGAAGCCCAAGTAGTTGCAGTACATATATCATCCATTGACAATCTGGCCTGATAGGCTGTAGATGTAGAAACAGCCCGAGTAGAGTGAGCCTTGACCGGAAATGGCAGATCTTTTCCTCCTGCTTGGTAGACGAAAGAGATACAACTAGATATCCATCTGGATAGGGTGACCTTGGAGACTGGGGACCCCAGTCTGTTTTCCGAAAAGGAAACAAAAAGTTGATCAGACTTCCGGAAATCTTTTGTCCGGTGTAGATAGAAGCATAATTGTCTGTGTACATCCAACTGATGAAATCTAAATTCTGCCTTGTTTGAAAAGTGAGGAAAGAAAACAGGCAACTCAATGGATTGATTAAGATTAGACACGGAAGCCACTTTAGGAAGAAACAAAGGGTTTGGTCTAAGAGTGACCATGTCCTTATGGAAAATTAAGTATGGAAGTTTGATGGAGAGTGCTTGAATTTCTGAAACTCGCCTTGCTGAAGTGATTGCTTTGAAGAAGGCTGTTTTCCAGGTCAAGAATTTCAATTCACAGGTAGCTGCAGGCTCGAAAGGTGGTAAAGTAAGGGCTTGTAGGACAAAATTGAGATCCGTGGGCATGATTGGTTCAGAAACCGGGGGACGGAGCAACAGACTACCCTTCAGGAAAGCCTTGCATAATCTATGAGCCATGAGACTAGGCTCATTAGCGACATGAAAATTAGAGATGGCTGCCAATTGAACTTTGATGGTAGCTGATGCAGAACCCTGATGGAAAAGCATAGACAAAAACTCCAAGACTGAAGCGATTGGACTGTGTAAGGATCAATGCCTCGGGTATGCGCCCAGATAGAAAACCTCTTCCATTTACTAGAATAAATCTTTCTGGTAGATGGTTTATGAGAGGACGATAATATATGAACCACTTCTGGTGAGAATTTATGAAGTCTAACTAACGATGGAAGTGGAGTAGCCAGGCTGTCAACCAGAGGGTCATCAGGGAGGGGTGGAACTGTCCCAACATGTGTGTCAGTAAGTCTGGTTGAGGGTCCAGAATCCAAGGAGTGTCCACAATGTATGGCTGAAGAAAGGGGAACCAGACTTGGTGAGGCCAGTGTGGAGCAATCAGAATCATTCTGCTTCCCAAAGATTGCGCTTTCTGAATCACCTTTGACAGCAAAGGAAACAGAGGGAAAGCATAAAGCAGACTGGAGAGCCAATCATGAACCCTGGGTGACTCTCCCTGTGGGGGGATCAGAGTGAAGTTGCTGCTGCATTTTGCATTGAGGGGGCTGGCAAAAAGGTCGCAGCAAGGCTGACCACATCTGCTGAAGATTCGCTCTGCAACCAGGCGATTCAGGGACCACTCGTAAGGCATCAGAATAGCTCTGCTTAGCCTGTCCGCAATCACACTGGACTTCCCCGGAATGTGCATTGCCACCAGAAACCGTTGGGAAGTTATTGCCCACTGCCACACTCGCATGGCCTCTCTGCACAGAGGGTAAGACCTGGTTCCCCCTTGCTTGTTTAGATACCACACTACTGACATGTTGTCCGAGTGTATTGCAATCATCCCTAGCGGTAGAATACTCTGAAGTGCCTGCAACGCGAGTAGCACTGCTCTCATCTCTAAGACGTTTATATGCAGATGTATCTCATTCTCTTGCCACGTGCCTTGGACTGTCCTGCCAAGATAATGCCCCCAAACCCCATCTGGGAGGCGTCCGTAGTCACCGTGGCAACCGGGATGGGTGGAATGAAGGGTCGTCCCTCATCCAAATTGTTGGTGCAAAGCCACCGACCGAGGTCCTGCTTGCAACTGTCCATGAGCAAAATAGGGTGAGAAAGTGGAAATCTTTGGAGAGACCATTGAACAAAGAGGAGCCATTGGAGAATTATCATGTGCAATCTCACTAGAGGGACCAACATGACTGTTGCTGCCATGGTCCCTAGGAGTTGGAGAACCCATCTTACCTTCACTTTCCTCAGGGGCATCAGCATGTGTATCTGTTGTTGCAAGGCTCTGATCCTCTCCTGCAGTAAAAATGCTCACATTCGAATGGTGTCTAATTTTGCTCCTATAAAGGTGACATGCTGTGAGGGCTATAAAGCAGATTTTTCCCAATTTATTGTTATACCCACCTGGTGACATAGAGTGAAGGTAGCGTCCCTGGTTTGAACTAGTTGATGCCTGGTGGGGGCGGTAACGAGCCAGTCATCCAGATATGGAAACACTTGGAATCCCTGACGTCTCAAGTGAGCCGTCACCACCGCCATGCACTTGGTGAACACCCCGGGGGCTGTGGTGAGACCAAAGGGCAGGGCTCAAAACTGGAAATGACTGTCTCCCAGCCAGAAGCGTAGGTGACTCCTGGATGCCCTGTCCATTTTCACATGGTAGTAAGCATCCTTGAGGTCGATGGAGCACATCCATACCTCCTCTCCCAACAATGGGAGAATCGATTGTAGTGTGACCATACAGAACATGGACTTCTGTACATAGTTGTTCAGCTGACTGAGATCTAATATGGGTCTCAGGTCCCCTGTTCTTTTTGGCACCAAAAAGAATCTTGAGTAAGTCCCTAATCTGATTTGGTTTGAGGGGATACGCTGGATGGCTCCTTTTCCTAGCAGCTTTGAAATCTCTGAGGCTGCTTGATCCCTTTGACTGGGTGGAACGTCTGGGATTTTTCTGAATGAAGAGGGGGCTGATGTGAACGGAATGAGATAACCTCTGGAAATTATCCGTAATACCCAGCGGTCCTGGGTGATGCTTTCCCAGGCTTCCGGATATAACGAAATTCGACTCCCGACTGACTCCGGATAAGCACAGCTGGGCACTCCCTCAGGAACGAGAGTAGGGAGAGCCACAAAAGGAATCGTGGTCTCCTGAATTGCGGGGGCCCCCTCTGCCTCTAGGGCGGTGTCTCCCTGAATAACCCCCCTCCTCTGCCTCTGGAGGGGGCCTCACCTTGTGCGGCAGGAAAAAACCTCTGTGATTTTTTGAACCACACCCCCCCTGCTGGGCCTTGGGGTAAGGCTTAGAGGGAAGGGAAAAACAGACCCCTACGGCAGACAGGGTCTTTCCCTCTTGCTCACATCTGGTGAGGGTGTCTTTCACTTTGGTCCCGAACAAAGAAGAACCATCAAAGGGGGCATCAGTGAAGGAAGACTTAAAGGCCTCCGCAAAGTGACACAGGCGCAGCCAAGCTTGCCTTCTAAGGGTGACCCCTGAGCTTGCTGCCCTACTCGCTCCCTCGGCTGCATACAAAATGAGCTGCATGGATGAGTTGACAATGGAATTGAGGGTAGAGACCTGGGCGTTAACCGTCTGGGCCACCGCCTCAGGAATGTTACCCACAAGAGTATCTCCTAACTCTTTGAGGAGATCTCTCTGGAGCCGAGTGAAGTGAGACAGGTAATTCAGCGACCGTAAGGTAAAGGTTGCTGATGAGAAGGTACGCTTCCTGTATCGGTCCATGGTCCTAGACTCCTTGTTAGAAGGATGGACGGAGGAAGAGGACTCTGCTACTTCCTTCTGAGTGGCTGCCGCCACCACCATGGCATGAACAGGGATGCCTTTAGACAGAAACTCTTTGCCCTGGGGGGCAGAAAGAAACTTGTTGGGATGCCTGGGCATGGGATCCACAGAATCAGGGTTTTCCCACACTCTTCGACATATCAGATCAAGGAGCTCGTCGAAGGGTGGAGACACCAAGGAGGCAGAGGGCTGAGCACCAAAAGCCTTAAGGATTACTGACTCTTCCTCGGAAGGGGCTTTGGACGGCCAGTCAACTCTTTGTTTCAGTATCTCCAGGATGTCGGAGAAGGAAACATCATCATAGAATGACTTAGAGGACCCTTCCGATTCCTCGAGATCAGTATCAGATGTGAGAGACTCATCCTGGGAGTCTATGTGCTTCCTCTTGCACATTTTCTTTCTAGGGGGCTCCTCAGGCACAAACTCTGAGGGGCCCTCAGAAACTTGGGGACCACTCGTGGGGGTATCCCTAGGCCCTGGTGCTCCGCTGTTCATGGATAGGCGGTGATCAGAGGCTCTCACCAGAGTGGTGGGGGACAGAGTGACCGACCCACCTGATGTAGCCGACGATCTGGCCAGCGCTGTCTGCATAGCCTCAAAGGCAGGCCCCCCGAATCCGAGGAGCGACCAGCCCTTGAAGCCATGATGGGGTCAGAGTTCCCCGAGCCGAGGCTCCGAGAGGAAGACTCGGAACAGAAATAAGACCAGAGATGTCCACCTCAGGCCCGACTGAAGAATCCCAAGTCCCGAACCCCGAGGACGGAGCCGACGGGGTCAGAGCCGATGTCGGTACCGATGGAGCAAAAGGGGCCATCGGAGCCGACAGAGGAACATCACACGGCACGGTACACTCTGGCTCCGAAGACAGACATGTGCTCTGAGAAGGAATGATCAAAGACGGAGTCGGGACAGGCTCTGGAGCCGACTGGGCTGGAGCTGAAAATAATTTTGCCAAAACCGGTGATTGTAGGAGCCTCTGGACCACCCTATCAACATCCACATCCGAAAGGGTCCTGGAGGATTTGGAGGACAGGGAGAGAGATCGAGATCTCCTCTCAGGAGAGACTGGTCTGAGACTGGGCGATTGGCTCTGAAGAGGTTCCAATATAATAGGAGCCGATGCCGGCTCCATCAACACCGACACCTCCTGCAGCCCTGAGGACAGTGGAGCTGAGGAGGTTGATGCAATTTTTGTAACTTTCTCTGGAGGCTCCGATGAAGCTGACGGAGCCGGAGATCTCTTTTTTGGCTTGGATGATTTAGACTTAGCACTGGGAGAAGAATCTACAGCCTCTTCGAAAGAGGGTTTCAAGAGTCCCTTTAGGATGAGCTTATTCTTTCTCTCTTGGAGAACTCTGGGACTGAACGCATAGCAAAAGCTGCAGGACTCCTGCAGATGAATGTCTCCCAGGCAATAGACACAAATAGAATGCCCATCAGTGATGGACATTTTGTACCCACATTTTGAGCACTTTTTGAAACCGGATGGTTTGTGCTCTTTAGAATCTTTAGACATATTCACAAAAAACACCAACAATGCAACGTAAGAGAAAGTCTGACAGGAAACTTACAGACACTCACCACAAAAAATGCTGGAAACAGTTAAAGTTGAAAAGTACACACTCTCTAAGAGACACACTGAGACCAACTATGTCAAGAAACCTCTAACTAAAAAGGTCAAAAACTACAAGGGCTGAAAACAGAAAATCAAACCTCTAATTTAAATGGTTTGACAAACAGACAGGATGAAAGGACTAGGTCCTCTAACTGAAACAGGCCTAGCCCAAGGGAACAGTTATCGGGATACCACAAAACCAACACACTGCCACAAGGCTAAACAACACTAAAGACAATAGCTATGAAAATAGCTTTTTGTTTCAGAACAATAAACTTTCTTAAGACAAGAAAAAAGGTACTTAGCCACAACCAAGAGCAAGACCATGTCCAAGTTACACGAGCGGCAAACGAGATCTGGGGATATGGAGCAGTGCACCATGGGATACCTGCTTAGCCCAGCCAATAAGAGACTTCGAGCTAGAAAAGTCGGCCGAGTCGGAGCCGATATTCGGCTCCGAACCCAAGGGTAAGAATGTAGGCAAGATAGGACTACATAACATCAGCAGTTTCCATACTAAGTGTATTTGGAGAGGGAGGTGTACCACAACAGCATATACTGAAGACATAATAAAAGAGAAAATATCACTGTCTCAGAAAAAAGAAGGAAAGGAATTCATACTCAGGAATAAAGGCACATTTATAAAGTTGCCCGGTAGAACCAATTGAATTCAACCTTGCCTGATGAGAATGTAAATTTGAAATTGTATCAAATAAAATAATTGCACCAACAACCAGTTAAAGAGACACAGAAAATACTCAATCTTTGGGTCACAGAAGACTCACAAAGTAAATGCACTAATCCTATAATACATGTCTCCAAACCTGATGGGTGTATAAGGTTTTGCAATGACTTCAAAAAGTTAAGTAGCATATCAAAATTTGATTCTTATCCCATGACCTGAATGGATTAACTGATTGAAAGTTTGGATAGTGCTAGGTTTCCATTCCACAAAACAAACAGCTTAACTCAAGTAACCAGGGTAGGAGAGACTGATAAATGTCATCCAAATAAACTTTAATAGTTGCACCAGCATACAAAGCTTTCACCAATAGATTCATCAGGTGCAAATAACAATAACCTCATCCTATGGCATTTTTAAATACACTTAAAATCACATATAAATTCCAAAGCATTCATTGGTCTGCAAATAATAAATAAATAACACAGACTGTGCTTCTTTAAAATTGGTTTTAAAGAGTTCAAACCATTTAAACAAGGATTGCTGTCGGGCATGAGAATACTTATCAACCTGTGCACCACGTTCTCTGTTCACATAGTGACATCCGCACTACAAATGGATTGTCCAACTATTTCTCATTTTTGTTCACTGAGCATTCCAGTTGTTTGAAGTTTGTAGGTTTCCATTTCTCTATGCCCAAACCCTAAGGAAAAATCATTTTATACACCATGTTTCTGTTGCACAGTTCTGTCTTTTGGTCTCCATGTAGCACCTGCCCCACTCCAGAAGTCCCATTACCAGATATGAAGTAACCTGTCTGCATGATGTAATAATATGTTTTGAAGATTGGGAAATACATTTCCCTATAGTTTTAGCCATTGTAAATTCCCTGCAGCAAGTTGTGTTGACAACCAAGCTAAATGCAAGTAAGTCTATTAGTTCAGATGTTTAATAGACTAAGGGACTTTCTACGATCACTAATGTGTTCTTGATTTTGCTAACACTACTTGCCCTAATGTACATGACCAAGTTGAAAGGTTCCCTTGAAGGTTAAGTGGACAGTCATAGAAGAGGAAGCCTTTAGTCAACTAAACATATGCTGTGTTCATAGTAGGTTATGTCACTACCAAGCATGATGGCTACTGAATCACATACCCCTACCAGTAGGATGTTGATTTAATAAATTTAGCTATAGAACAAAAAACTCCTATTTTCAATGGAAAAGTATAAATACAAGGTTTCAAATTACCCTGGGGGCATAACAGGAAGGCCATTTGAGGCATAAAGAAGGATCAAGGTTTGGAAGAAAGCTAGACTTGATCCTGATCCACATGGAGGGATTGAAAGATGAAATGGTTGCCCTGTTACTAGAAGTAGGGGAAGCTAGTGCTAACAGTATTAGATCCACAAGAAAGAGTAGAACTTTTCTAAAATCCTTTGGAGGAATTGCAAGAAATAATCTAGAAGCAAGCAGGCGATATAAAATTTTTACAAGGCATTGCAGACGGTTAGCTGGATAAACACATTGAAGTGGAGACTCCTACTAAAAGAGAAAATACCGGAATAATAGAATTGAGAGATTGAACAGAAAGAAAATATGCTTTAAAGTATGCAGATGAGGGGACTATTAGTATAAATGGGGATACAAACTGGTCAGAACACCAGATTGATCCAGTACATCATGTTGGTGATTTACCAGTGAGAGCAGACAAGTGAAGTGCCAGAGTTATAGATGAAGGTAATGGCTAGTAAGAGGGTTCCTATTAGATGACCGAAGACGCATTCTTTCAAATGCTTTTTGATCAAACTTGAAAAGATGAAAAGGCAAAATGACGAAGCGGCATGTAAGCAAATTCTTTCCCTGGGAAAGAAATCGCTTGGCCACATCCATCACTTTGCCATTTTTGTCACTGTAGTGCATTCTTGGAGTTGGTATATTTAAGTAGGGGGAGTGGGGTGCACAGCCATCCGTGTCGGAGGGTGTGGGGGGCAAAGACCCCACTTTATGTTATAAGTTTTTTTTTTTTTTGGAATAGCGATTTTTTTCCCTTGGAAAAAAATCGCTGTTCTAAGCGTTCGACTTTGTAAGCTTTCGTTTACATGGGGTTGATAAATCATCGTCTGCTTTTCTAAGCATTCATTGAATTAATATAGACCCCTAGTAAGAACTGCAGCAGTCAGGAAAATCTGGTAATGAGAGAATGCAAGGTCAAAGTAGTAAATAATTATGATATATGCTATGAGAAGAAAAAAAACAAGAACTATTTCCAGGTAGATGGCACATTAGATGGCTGAGAGTAGCTTCCCAGCTGTTCTACCTGGCTACATTAAAATATGGAAGGGCACTGTCTCCTTAGTCATGACATAAGAGAAAACCTTTCATATTTACATGGATGTACAGCATGGGAAAGTCAGATTGTGGTCTGTGGAGGGGGAATAGTAGGGAAAAAAACTGCAACAGGAGGGCAACATCCGATGCAGTAGAAAAATGAAGCTATACAAAGGAAATCAAGATGAAAAAATGGAACAGAAAAGAATCTTAAAACAAACAACAATAAGGGAGCCAGATCCAACAGGAATAGAGTGGTCTGTTAAAGTAGAGAGTAGGAAAATCATACAAGTGTAAATGCAGAAAATTACAGACACTGGGTGGCAGATGAATGTAGGGTAATGGAACAAAAACATTCCCCATATAAGGCAGGAGGGAAAACAGACATGATTAGACGATGGACCCAAATGTTTAGAACAGTGATGAGGAGGACTGTCCCTGTCCAGGACTGAGGTTCAGGTACAGTGAAGAGCATAATGAGGAAGTGAGAGAGAGACAGCGGGATTGAAGGGCAGAAAGACAGGAGGAGTTGGAGAAGTTGCTTAGGGATTGCTGGGTCAAAAGAATTTAGATGTGTATACCCGATAAGGAAGAAAGGTGCAAGACAGGCTACGTTAGTTAGATAAATAAGGAAAAGTGAAGACTTGGAAGAGGGTACTGCAGCTCATTTAGAAAACGCCACACCGGTATTTGTCATGTGCTTCCTTTTTGTTTCATTTTTCTTCTTATTTTTCTCTCTTTCCATGTTTGTATATCTCTACCCAGATGGTGGGAAGAGAAACAAATGTTTTTCTCTGATGTACGATTCTAATCTGATGAATTACACGAGGGAAATACAGAACCGCAGTTGGTGTCTGAACGACCGAGAGACAAATGTTCTAAACAATTTCATAAAGTGTCATGTTAGATTTGAAATCAGATAAGGTTTAAACCAAATGGCAAACTTATAGTTATGAACAGAAAGGAAAGAAGAATGAGTGGGGATGCAAGAAAAAGAAAAAGAAAAAAAATATCGTATAGGCATGCACACAATGTATGTTCATCAAGAAAAATGCATCCTTGCAATAATTGTATTTTGTCGGCTGGAGTGCAGGGAGTGCCTTCTGTGTGGAGTCTGCATGTCCTCCCCTCGGTTTTTGAAAGACATGCATAAATGGGTATGCCTTCAATGAAGGTTGGATGTGAAGCTGGCACCTCGGTGTTCGTTAAAATCTACTGCCAATCATTAGCGGACCGGAGTTCCGCTGTGGCGACCCCTAACCGGGAAAAACCGAAAGACAAACAAAACTTAAGAAATGCAAGCCCTCCTCGAAATATGTTCAGGACAAGAAACATGAACGAGAAATCAAAGAAATAACAAATGATGAGGAGTAGAGGACTAAAAGAAGATGAAGAAGATTTGCCAAACATTGCCAAGCAGAAAGGACAGCAGAGATTTTACAACAACCTTAACAGATTGATGTGATAATATTATATGGAAGTAAATGTACATATATGTAATAGAAAGGTTATAATGACAAATGTGCATATCAAGCGGTGACT
The DNA here is from genome assembly GCF_019279795.1 of Protopterus annectens. Lineage (NCBI taxonomy): Eukaryota > Metazoa > Chordata > Ceratodontiformes > Protopteridae > Protopterus > Protopterus annectens. The sequence continues at coordinate 2,048,833 of NC_056741.1, forward strand.
GAGTTAGGACGTTACATAAATACTTGTGCAAATGAAATAATAATACAGACTGATGTGTTATCTGGAGAAGATGCTGAAAAGTGTTAGATCTTTCAGCTATCTCTATTTTGGAGGAACGTTCCTATTTTCACATCTGATTTACACCTGCACATGATGTACCTACTTTGCAGGTATATCCCTATATTCTGGATTGATTTGCCCCTTCACAGACTTTTCTGAATCCACATTATGACACATGCTTTTTACAGCTCCCTTGTACTTAGAAAACCATACTACATGACCAACATGCTAGTGGCACCAGTAATTTACAGAAAAAGGACACACATCTTACATCTCCCTTTTTCAGAAGAAAAAGTAAATGACCTTGTATGGTAGATTTTTGCAGTAAAGTTTATTAAAGTCTACAGATTTTACACTGTCTGTTTAATAATGTGCTTATATTGTTCCACTATTTTGTTAGTATGTTTTTAAACTATATTATTGTAGTTGAGTGTCCAACAGCCTTTGTACCTATTTTTAGTGTTTGTATGTTGAAAGGTATGGGTAAGGATGACAAAACAACATTAATATGTCAACATGTATGTATTTTGTCAGTGAACGATTTTAATACTATATTATTACACAGTTAATAGGATATAGCTGTATCATACAGAAATGGGGGGGGGGGTGGAGAAAATGAACGCTCTTTTCCACCAAACGTGTGAAATGTAGAGTGAGGAGAGACAGGTGCTACTGCACAAACTGTGGCAGCAACCACAGTGGAAGCAGGTTTCAGATGACTGGCATTGTTTGTTGTCAGGAGGGAGACTGTAGGTCAGCCACAGGGGACAACCATAGGGCCACTTATACCTATATCTAATGAAGTGGCTTGGAGGTGCAAAGAAAAGGGTCAAAGAATAGGGAGGGCACAGAATGTAGGAGGAAACAGCCATCCAACAAAGAAGGAGAGAAAGTGTTTCAGAAGATTAAAAGACTGGAACTGGAGATAGTTTTCATGCAAGTGTCAAAGTTAAATAGGCAGGAAATTAAAAAGATGTAAATGAAAGGACAATGGTGAATGGAATGGAGCTGTTAAAGAATGGATGAAAGGAGGAACTGATGTGTTGTGCAGAGTGTAAAACAGCACTACGTGCCTTTTTGGTCTATGCATAGATGAAGCAGAGATCTTTGCGGAGTGATTGGATAGTCTTAAAACATGAGATGACCAGGAGATAGGGTGATTACTATTGTAGATTTCAATGTGGCTCACAACCCACAAGCTGACTGACAACAAGGCATTTCATAATAAAAGCAGAGGAGTGCTAAAAGTGGCCATGGAAAGTGTGAAGAGGGGGAATTTGTGGCAAGAAGTAAAATGAGGTGCAAGTGCTTTTACATTTTCATGGAATGAGAATAAACAGGAGAGTAGGTTGGGTATAATATTGATAGACAAGGTTACAAATTCAAAGATAATGAGGTTCAATGCAGACAGAGGATTATGTCTGACCATACTATAATCAGTAAGGACTGGGAAGGGGGCGCCAATTCTGCAAGGTGATATGGCACAATCATGACCATTGAAATAAACCAGAATATGTAGAATCATATCACTGGAAGATATGCTAGACGGAAATAAGAAAAACAAGAGGGAAGCAGGGATAAGAGAATGGAATGGAATAAAAGTAGCACGGAAAGAATGGCTGATGGGAAGAAAGGGGGAATGAGAAGAAGGAACGAACAAAGAGTACAGCGAATAGTGAGCCATTTATGGAAGTTTTAAGGTGAGGGCAATAGAACGGAATGGAAGGAAAAGAGGTAAAGTAGTTAGGGATGCAGTTAAAAATAAACATTTAACCTTGGAAGACACAAAAATTAAAGAGGAGATGGAAAGGAAGACTCTGGATGTTTGATGTTGAGGATTATTGACCAAAAGAGGAAAGCTTGGATAGGGGGATACAATCAAGAGAATGTCAACCGATAAAATATAGTGATGGAATAAAAACATCTTCAGAGAATATTATATGGACTTGCACACCAGAAAGACTATGTGGAATGGGGGGATTATTGTATGGCAGTGAAAAGTATTGACTGAAGGGAAACAAGAAATCTTGAGCAAATGGAAAGTTAAAATACAAGTGACAGAGGCTATCAGGCATCATAGAAGTGGAGAGGCAGATGGTACAGATGGCTTCCCAACAGATTTCGATAAGAGAGTGAGATTGCAGGGGAGTGATACTAAGTGAGAATATTTAATGTAAAATTGTAAGGAGAGAGGATAACAGGATGGTGGAGAAGGGCTATGTCATGATTCTATGTAAGCAAAATGGCAGGCCAGAAGGTACACAAAATTAAGGAGCAATGTTGCTGAGTAATGTGTATGTGAAACTTTATGCAAGAATTTTAACAGACAGATTACAAAAAGCACTACCAAGGATAAAAGAAGAAACACAGGTAGGCTTTGTAAAAGGGAGATCCTTGAGGGAGATGGCATGCATTAATGACCTTTATAGGCTGGGCTGAAAAGGATGGCATTGGGAATGACAGGAATAGTCCCGATGGATACACACAAAACTTTTGACAGAGTGTGCCTGAGGAATCTATGCAAAATATTATAGAGCAGGTAGTGGAAAATGAGGTGGGGGGACTCAGGGAGCTGCTGCATTATACAAGTTCCTTTGGATAAAACTATTTATAAATGGGGGATTGTCAGACAGACTAGAAATGGTGAGGGATACTCATCAGGAATGCCCATTATCACCGTGAGTATTCCTACTAGTATCTTAATGCTTAGTGAAAAAAATAAGATAGCTGTGGGAGAAACATGGTGGCAGGGGTACTACAAGCAAACACCTGCTATCAGAGGTTGTGTCAAAATAGCTCCAACATATTTTGCAGACTTTAGAGCATTTGAGTGTGAGGAAAGATTAACACATCAACAAGAAAAGTCAGCAGTTAATAGGAATTAGGGAATATGGTGGAAAGAGCAGTAAAACTGAAGGAAACATAAGGGGAGAGGCGTAATTCAGCTTAAAAGTTTTCCAAGAAGTGAGGTAGGTTAGGAGAGGGAAACTGTGAGGACTTGTGGAGAAAGCTAGGCATAATATTAAACAAATGGATGTGAAAAGTTTATACTTTTGGAGAAAGGATTAGTCTAGTCAGGTGTATGATCTTCCCACATGCAGTTTATATGGGATAAACATAATCCGAGATGTAAGGTGAATAGCTGACTCCAGCATGAGAACATCAGTCTGTCTTCACTTTTTAGTTTTTAACAAAAACAGGCAAACTAACTAAAATCTGGTATCCAGAAACTGATAAAAGCAGCCCAAACCTTCGAAAGTTCCAACTCAGTTTTCAATAAAAAAAAAAAAAAAAAAAAATGACCAGACTTAGTGACCAAGATAATTCAGCTTTATTCATGTAAACATGGGAATGAGGGGAAGTAAAAAGTGAAAAAAATGCTACTCCTTCTGCTAGCCCTCTCCCTCCTCCCCCAGCTCTTCAATGGATGAACCAAAAAAAAAAAAGTCAGCAATCAGCTACCTGGAGCACCTAAATGTAGTAAAGAATCAGGTCCTGACTCAGCACTCTGCCCCGACCCTCCTTCTTCACACTTTACTAAATAAAAAATAAAATATACATACATATATTAAACTAAAGAACAAATCCAAAAAAGAAGAAACACAGCTAAATGCAATAAAAAATTCTTATACCAGGCAAAATAAATAAAGCAGAATTGTGCCTCTTTTGTCTAGTGGTAGGACTTCTGCCTTTGAGCAGTAGGTATGTGAGTTTGAAACTGTCCGTCCCAAACTTTTAGCCCAGTACCTACCTATGAACCTATACTAGATAGGGGCCAAGGGTACTAGCTTCTAGATCAAGGCCCTAGGGAACTAACCAAAGGGGTGGTGAATGCCGCACAATGTGGCTGGGCTAATATATGCCTTCAGGCAGATAGCCCAGTACCTTCCTATGAACTGATACTAGATAAGGGCCAAGGGTACTAGCTGCTAGATCAAGGCCCTAGGGAACTAACCAAAGGGGCGGTGAATACCGCACAATGTGGCTGGGCTAATATATGCCTTTGGGCAGATAGCCCAGTACCTACCTATGAACCGATACTAGATAGGGGCCAAGGGTACTAGCTGCTAGATCAAGGCCCTAGGGAACTAACCAAAGGGGCGGTGAATACCGCACAATGTGGCTGGGCTAATATATGCCTTCGGGCAGATAGCCCAGTACCTACCTATGAACCGATACTAGATAGGGGCCAAGGGTACTAGCTGCTAGATCAAGGCCCTAGGGAGCTAACCAAAGGGGCGGTGAATACCGCACAATGTGGCTGGGCTAATATATGCTTTTGGGCAGATAGCCCAGTACCTTCCTATGAACCGATACTAGATAGGGGCCAAGGGTACTAGCTGCTAGATCAAGGCCCTAGGGAACTAAACAAAGGGGTGGTGAATACCGCACAATGTGGCTGGGCTAATATATGCCTTTGGGCAGATAGCCCAGTACCTACCTATGAACCGATACTAGATAGGGGCCAAGAGTACTAGCTGCTAGATCAAGGCCCTAGGGAACTAACCAAAGGGGCGGTGAATACTGCACAATGTGGCTGGGCTAATATATGCCTTTGGGCAGATAGCCCAGTACCTACCTATGAACCGGTACTAGATAGGGGCCAAGGGTACTAGCTGCTAGATCAAGGCCCTAGGGAACTAACCAAAGGGGCGGTGAATACCGCACACTGTGGCTGGGCTAATATATGCCTTCGGGCAGATAGCCCAGTACCATTCTATGAACCGATACTAGATAGGGGCCAAGGGTACTAGCTGCTAGATCAAGGCCCTAGGGAACTAACCAAAGGGGCGGCGAATACTGCACAATGTGGCTGGGCTAATATATGCCTTTGGGCAGATAGCCCAGTACCTTCCTATGAACCGATACTAGATAGGGGCCAAGGGAACTAGCTGCTAGATCAAGGCCCTAGGGAACTAACCAAAGGGGCGGTGAATACCGCACAATGTGGCTGGGCTAATATATGCCTTCGGGCAGATAGCCCAGTACCTTCCTATGAACCGATACTAGATAGGGGCCAAGGGTACTAGCTGCTAGATCAAGGCCCTAGGGAACTAACCAAAGGGGTGGTGAATACCGCACAATGTGGCTGAGCTAATATATGCCTTCGTGCAGATAGCCCAGTACCTACCTATGGACCGATACTAGATAGGGGCCAAGAGTACTAGCTGCTAGATCAAGGCCCTAGGGAACTAACCAAAGGGGCGGTGAATACTGCACTATGTGGCTGGGCTAATATATGCCTTCGGGTAGATAGCCCAGTACCTTCCTATGAACTGATACTAGATAGGGGCCAAGGGTACTAGCTGCTAGATCAAGGCCCTAGGGAACTAACCAAAGGGGCGGTGAATACCGCACAATGTGGCTGGGCTAATATATGCCTTCGGGCAGATAGCCCAGTACCTACCTATGAACCAATACTAGATAGGGGCCAAGGGTACTAGCTGCTAGATCAAGGCCCTAGGGAACTAACCAAAGGGGCGGTGAATATTGCACAATGTGGCTGGGCTAATATATGCCTTCGGGCAGATAGCCCAGTACCTACCTATGAACCGGTACTAGATAGGGGCCAAGGGTACTAGCTGCTAGATCAAGGCCCTAGGGAACTAACCAAAGGGGCGGTGAATACCGCACAATGTGGCTGGGCTAATATATGCCTTCGGGCAGATATCCCAGTACCTACCTATGAACCTGTGTTGAGTGCTTTCGTTCTTTATTTGTACCAAGAACTTCTTCAGAAAAACAAATGAGAAAAACAGCAGTGCAGGTCTCAATAAGTATTGTTTTGGAACAAAAAAGGAATATAAAATAGAAAGAAACTGTTGCAACAAAAGAAAATAACACGTTGCTGCCTATGAGCTAAGTTTATCTAAGATAATAAAACATCAAAGCAAATCAAGAGGTAGTTAAAATAAATTCTAGATAACACACGGAAACTCTAAAAAGCAGAGATCAATGGGAGGAATGCAACTCACAGGTTACCTGAGCCAGTGTAAGGCACATTTAATGTTAAGTGTTTCATTAAATCCTGGGAATTCCTGCATTTCAATATGAGTATTAATGTCCCCATAAAAACATCCACCTGCTCTAACACTAGAAACCTGAACTGGAGAAACCCTGTGCAGTACAAACTGTCTTTCCCTAATGCATTCAAGTCCTTTTTTCGTATAGTCGCACAATGCTCCTTAATTCTACTCAAAACTTTCCGAGAAGTTTTTTCCTATTTAAAAAACATTGCAAGTGTCAGAAATCCCTGCATACACAACATTAACAGTATTGCAATCAAAATATTTGGGGAAACAACTTTAACGTCACAGTCACAGTAGTGAAAAACAAATTTTGACCCCTTGTAAATGTAATGGGATGCTATACGTGAGAAACGGGGGAAACATGACTGGTGTTTTGTCATCACTCATATCTTGCTCCAGTAGGAATGGAATGTCAGAGTGTTCAAAAGAAAGTTGTAATGGCTTAGTCCTTTTGTGCAAAGAAGCTGGTGCATCCCCCAGCATGGAAACAATATCCTTGTCACTCCTCAAAATTTCCCAGTTCCTGGTGATAATGTCACCTATAGGTTTGAGAGCCAAACAGATCGGGAGAGGGAGACTAAGGGTCCAGTCCAATCTACTGTCCAGAATGGTGGTAAGGGGGGATCGGTTCAAACAAGAACTCTAATTAGAGGAGTGAGGGGTTCGGTCCAATGCAGTTTCTTGGTTGGACCTCTGCTGAAATCTGTGTTTAAATATTGGCTAGAATTTAGAAATTCTTGCTTCACAAACTTCGCTGAAAATTTCACCATTCAGACTCTTGGGGTAATGTCTGTTTATGAATAAAGTGCTCAGTAGGCTGCATTCCCTAAGGACTTTGTAATCATTGCTGATAATACGGGAATACCCAATGAAGTCTCTGTCATCAATATTCATGAAAAAAGGATGCTGACTACAGAAATCCAAATAATTATTCTTGTAGGTAGGCTTAAGAAAAATAGTGGAATCCCAACAAAGACAACAAGTGGCAAGAGTAATTTCCATATCAAAAAATAGTACTGTAGAGCCACAACATGACACCTTAAATTAACAAATGGAATGCTGTTAGAAAGTGAGTGCATACAAGAGTAGATGTCCTGCTGCGAACTCTGCCACACAAAAAAAAATATTGTCACTAAAACGTCTGTATAATCTGTTATATTGAAAACCAGGCAGGTGAATGAGCTTGCTTGTTTCCCAGGCACTAAGAACAGGATTGGCATTTGCTGGAGCCATTTTAGAACCCACTGCTACTCCCTTAATTTACTGATAAATGACACCGTTGAAGTGGAAAAAGTTCCCTGTAACACCATGGAAATAAGGATGCATATAGTTTCAATCATGTCATCAGAAAATGCAGACTGGTCATGTAAAAATGAATGTAGTTATTGTAGTCCTTCGGTATGCGGAATATTAATGTAAAGAGAGTCAATATCCAATGTTACAAGCATCTGGTCAGGTGTAAATGGTTGATGAAGAAACAGATCATTTAAAAACGCCCAAGAGTCTTTTAAAAAATGATGTGGACTGGACTATTGGGTTTAACAGTGAATCAATAAACTCTGAGATTTTTTTTCAGTCTTAGTTCTTTTATTAGATACGATGTGTCTAAAAGGTGGATTGTAGGTATCCTTATACATTTTGGAATTCCAAAAAAACTTTCCCAGACTAGGCAAAAGTACATGCATGTAATGAAATTCTGCAAAATAAATGGAATTGCCTTTTTCCAGTGTTTTAATTAGCTTGTCAATGTTTGCAAAATCATGAGAAACAGTTTTAAGGTCCACTACCTATTTTATATATCTCTATATACATATATATATATATATATATATATATATATATATATATATATATATATTTGGGTCTACCTGAAATCACTGACATGCAAAAACACCGACAATGAGATAACCAACACCACAAAACCGAAAGTTCAAAAACACGAAGCTTCACATGCCCGACAAACCACAATCCCAACAATCAACAAAACAAAACAAATACCTTTTCCGTAAAACACACACACAACACAAGCACACCAAAAACCTTACAAACCTACACTAAACCTTACATACACAACTATCTATGCACTAACCTTAACCCAAACTCTAACCCTAAGGTCTGTCACTATGGCACACTCACCTAACCTGCGTTCTAACCGTAACTCACTTAACCCGCCCCTAACCCTAAAGTCTGTCACTATCGCACACTTGCCTTATCCGCACCTTAACCCTAACTCACTTAACCCGCCCCTAACCTTAAAGTCTGTCACTATCGCACACCTACCTTACCCGCACCCTGATCCTAACGTTTATCACTATCACACACTTACCCTAACATGTCAGTGTTCTCAGCATCGGGATTTTCAATCGTCGGTCATCTCCATTGTCGATCTTCCAGTGTCGGTTATCTCATTCTCGGCATTGTCACCGTTCAGTGTTTTCAGGTAGACCTATATATATATATATATATATATATATATATATATATATATATATATAGGTTCATAGGTAGGTACTAGGCTATTGGCCCAAGGGCCTACATAAGCCTAGCCAAGAAGGTTCCCTGGCTTACGCCACCCAAGAAAGTTATTTTCCTGTGCCACTGTCGAGCAGAGACACAGAAGTGATCCCCGGAGTGCATTTTCTATTTCCCATCCACTCATCAAGATTTTTCTTGAAGAGTGCTAATGAAGAACTTTGCTTGATATAGATGGGTTGCTAGTTCCACAGTATGGGAAGTCTCTGGGAGAGGAATCTATCCCTCCAGCATGTCCTGTTTATTGTGGTGACAAGGTTTAGGTCCCTAGAGTGTGTAGCTCAGAGAGATTGGGATTTCTTTAGGTGTAACATGTCCAACAGCTCTGGGTTTGACATAGCTTTATATGTTATGCAGAGATCACCTCGGAGTAGGTGATATGCTATGGAATAAAGCTGGAGTTTTTTGAGATGGTCAGTGTAGGGCATTTGTTTGAGGCCAGTAATCCTCTTTGTGAGGTACTTCTTTGGCCTTTCCAGCTGCTGCAGATGTCTTGTGAGATACATTCCAAAAGGGGCATTGTAATCTATAATAGGTCTAATGAGTGTCAAGTTGAGTGGATGACAACTGGATGAGAACCCTTTTATGATGAGGTGTGCCACGTAGAAGGACTTCCTGACTACTGTGGTGATGTGACTTTCAAAGGAGAGACTACTGTCCACCTGGGTCCCAAGGTCTCTTATCACACATTCGATGTTAAGCAGATTGCTGCCTATGTGGTAGTTCATGAGTGCAGAGTTTTTACCAAAGGGGATGACACTGCACTTTTTGGCATTGAGCTTGAGGCCATGGCTCTGACACCAGGCATCTGTCTCAGCAAGGTCCTTCTGTAGGATGTCCACATCATTTGGGGAATTGACTATGGCTCCTAGTTTGCAGTCATCTGCAAACTTTGCTAGCCAGAGGCTGTGTTAGCCTGTACTTCAGAGAAATAGATACGAAACAGGAGAGGTCCCAGGACTGAACCCTGTGGTACTCCACTTGTCACTGGTTTGAGGTCAGATTTGGAGTCTGCAACTTTTATAGTGTGGGTTCTGTCAGTAAGCCAGTTGGCAACCCATCTTGTGACATAGGGATTTATACCTAGTTTAGTGAGTTTAGCTATAATTTCAGAATGGGGGATGGTATCGAAAGCCTTGGCGAGGTCAAGATAGGCAGTGTGAACCACCTTACCCTCATCTACGGCTTTGGTGATTGCCTCAAAGAAGTCAATCAGGTTCAGGAGGCATGATCTGCCTTTCACAAACCCGAACTGAGTGGGATCCAGAGTTTGGAGGTTACCGATGTCTTTGTTTATGAGTTCCATGATGATACGTTCTATGGCCTTGCAGACCAGACTCGTCAGGCTAATAGGTCGATAGTTCCAGGGATCAAAGATGGCTCCCCCTTTGTGGAGTGGGATAACTGTTGCTGTTTGCCATTCAGTGGGCACAAGGCCTAATGCAAGGCTATTATTGGACATGGTGCTTAAGTGGGGAGCCAGTTCATTCTGAAGTTCATGTAAAACGCAGTCTGGGATGTTGTCCAGTCCCATGGATGCTGTGTTTTTGGCTTTAGAGAGTGCAGCTTTTACCTGCATAGTTGTGATTACAGGGACTCTGCATTCTTCCTGTATAGATATGGGCCCTTTAGGGGGTGCGGGGGTAAAGTTAGCACTGAACCCATCTGCCAGGATGTTGGCAATATCAGTGGGTTCTGTAATTTTCATGCCATTGTGCTGTAACTCAGAGCAGATCTGGATGTTGCCATCAAGATTCTTGACATAGCTATAGAATGCTTTGTGGTTGTCCTTAGAACTAGTGCCAATTTTGTTTTCATAGTTAGCTTTGGAGGATCTTATAAGGGATCTCAGCTTCTTATTGCGGCTGACCAGGGAGCTCCTCCACTCATGGCATTTTACTCTCTTTTGCAACAGTTTCTTCCTTCTGTTGTACAGTTTTTGTATGGCAGGGGACCACCAGATTGGCTTCCTTTTTTTGGGGGATAGTGTCTTGGTTCTGTTTGAGATAGCACAAACCATGCATTCGTGTAAGTGCTTATAGAGTGCATTTGTGTAGGATTCAACAGTTGTAACTGTATTGTCCATCTGCATGGGTGTCATGAAGTTCACCACTTCTGTCTTAAGAAGCATTAAGTTGGCTTTGGAGAAATTTTTTACCATGGTTTCCTTAATGGGGGTGGGGGTGGGATGTGGTTATCAAGGGTGATTAGATCAGACCAAGAGGAGTTGACTTCGGGTGTGGAACACCGGTCACTCATGCTAGTAATGACTAGGTCTAGGATATTGTTGCCCCTGGTGGGGGTGTGGATAAGTTGATCCAGGGCACTGGACTTGATGAATTCCAGAAAGCGTTGAGCTAAGGGGTCGGTACATGAGTAGTTTTCCCAGTTAATGGTGGGGTAGTTGAAGTCACCCATTATTAGGGTGTTTGGTTGAACCCTAATATTTTCCAGTACATCAAGAAAAGAGGAGTGGGAATCCTGGGGCAAGATGGGGGATATGTAGAAAGCTACAATTTGGATTGCAGTTTTGTCCAGAGTTAGTTGCACATGGATAACCTCAGATGCCTTATGCTGAGCAACTAGCTTGGAGGTGTGGATTTCCTTAATGAATATGGACACACCTCCACCATTGGTGTTTCGGTCCAGGTTACATGGCTGAAAAGTGTGGTATGAGTTATAGCCTGGTAGTGCAAGGGTGCTCTCTGGAGCGTTGAACCACGTCTCAGTCACTGCACAGATATCAATGTTCTCCATTTTAAGGAGTGCCTCAAGTGAGTGCATTTTGAGATTTAGACTTCTAGCATTGAGTAGCATTACCCTCAGTTTTTGCTTGCCTGTTCCTGTTACGGTGGTGAATTTGTCATTTGAACCTTGCCTAAAAAAGGCAATATAGGGGCGGCAAGAGCCTTAGCCAGTATCCGGAGTCCCAGGGGCGACAGTTGCAGGCCATCTGTGGCAAAGCATCATGGTCTGCCAACCATGTCATCCCATGCAGACTGAATCCCCTTAGAATGACACCAGAAGCTTAGCCAGTTGTTGAAGTCAATCATTTTGTCCTTCTACTGCAGAATCATTCTGGGTGATGACAGAATGCTACTCAGGGCTAGGGTCATACCTGCCTGGGCTACAAGATTGGAGAGCTCTTCCATGTCTCTTTTCATGTAGTCCAGGGAGGTACGTCTCATGTCATTCACACCAACATGGACAATGACAGAGTCATATTTGTACTTGTTGTTGAGTGACCTGAGTGCATGGGTTATGAGGCGGATCCTGGCACCCGAAAGGCAGCTGACAGTAACCTTCTCCTTGTTTAGCCTGGTGAGTGGGACATCAGTGTGCCTGACTATAGAGTCACCTATGACTAGTGTGTTGGGTACGTTGTTTTGCCTTATTGGCTGTGGTTGAGTGACACACTGAGTCTGTGGGCTATGTGTGATTTGGGTTGTGTTGGGGGATGGAGGTTGCTTGCGTTTCTGCTTTGGAGGTCTCTGTTGCTTAGACAGATTATTATTGAGTGCCTCTGCAAATGTCTTTGTGTTACTATGTGTGGATTTTGGTGGTGTAGATTTAGTGAGACTATGTCATGAGTGTGGTGTGGTGCAAATGTTTACCTTCTTCTCTTGACTGTCAGGTTCAGTCTTAGTAGGAGAGATCTTTACCTCCAGTTTGGCTAGATATGTACATCTCTCACAAGTTGTAGTGTTAGGTGGTAGGAGGAGAGGGTTGTCTGTGTACATGAGGCAATTTCTACATTGCCCCAAGATGCCCAGATTCATCAGATAGACAAGAGAGGACACTGAGAGCTGACCCTTGGAAATGCCTGAATAAAAAACTATTTTCCTCTAAATGTGAGGAAAGTGAGTACAAGAGCTGTTTTTCTCTATGCAAGTGAGAAAAGTATGTACAAAAACTGTTTTCCTCTAGGTAATGAGGAAGGTTGAGTGCTATAGTAATTAATAGCTTATTTAGTGCTTACAAGTTCTGAACAAGTCATAAGCACAAATAAGCAAATTTAAGTGCTAAAACTAAGAATCTGTATCTGCACTAGACGAGTTACAGGACAGAAACATGTGCAAATGCAGGCTTTCAAATCAGAAAGTTGAGAGAGATGGAAAAGATTGCCCAAACGACCATTAACTACAATTTCTGGGCCAGAACCACTCCTTATGTGGTAGACAGGTTACCTACTGCAAACCACTCCCACTGTTACTCTAAAAGGCTTCCCTCCAACACAGAAAGGCTTGGGGGGTCTCAGAAGCTTCCTGGATACAGCAAATCTGTGTCTGGAACACTAGTTACAGGAAAGTAGGAAACAGGCTTACAGTTTTTTTTTTTTTTTTTTTACAGAAAAGTAGCCAAAAACAGCAGTAAAAACAATTCATATGCAGTGCAAGCTAGCACACGAGTATGTAGCAATATTAGACCAAGCACAGTTTAATAAAATGCAATTAAATTAAAATGAACTAAAAGCAAGTGAAGAAAGAGTTTATTGGGTAGAACATCACATAGTCTCACCCGGGCCTCTGCTGAAAACAGGCTCTGTGGAACCTAGTCAGACTTTCCCGGTCAACAAATGATAAATAAAATAAAATAAATAAACATGGTAAAGAGATGGGACTGGAGGAGTGTCGCAGATCAAATCTACAGTGTCACAAGCAACTGCAAAAGCCAACAAATTTAAACTACAAGCCAGAAATAGGGAGAGTGGGTGAGACAAAACAGTTTCAGCAGAGATCTAAGCAAAGTGCTATAGTACTGTTTATAGTGTGGGTTCTGTCAGTGAACTCATTACCTAGAGGAAAACAGCTCTTGTACTCACTTTCCTCACTTATCTAGAGGAAAATAGTTTTTTATTCACGCATGTCAAGGTCGTCTCTCTCCCTCCTCTCTCTCCTCCTGTCTCTTGAGCATCTTAAGGCAATGTGAAGGCACAATGTGCATTACCTCATGTACCTCCACTCTACACTCTCCTCTTACAACACACTACATACATGGCTATTATCTAGCCAAACTGGAGGTATCTCAACAGTTAGTGCAAACTCTAAAACCAAAAAAATATACTCAGCTCTGTATATTTGCAGACAGACTGAGAAGCAGTCTCTCTGGACACACACACATATATATATATATATATATATATATATATATATATATATATATAGATATAGATATAGATATAGATATAGATATACATATCAAACTATAGCACACTGCTTGCTACAGTTGTACAAAGCAGCTACTACAGCTTATACCTCACATGGAGGAGTGCCACTGTGCTCAGGTTTAAGTTTCTAAACTGCAGCAAACTGCTTGTTACAGTACAATTAATTAGACCACACATGAGTGCTACAGCACTCAAGTTTTATTAAATAAAAAAAAAAAAGAAAAGAAAAAAATTTTACTTTTAAACTGTTGTAAACTGCTTCCTACAATGTAGCAAAAAGTTGCTAAAGTTTAGAGCACACATGGAGTGGTACGGCACTCAGGTTTGACTACAAATGCCAGTATGCATTAAAGAGCAATTAGGATCAGCTGGTTGTAACCCCCCCCAACATTTTGCATCCAGGGCATTTCCCCCTTTCACCTCCTCCTAGCTAAACTACTGGCTAGCCTAGTACTTGTCTATTGCAGACAGAGAGAATGCCTTACTATAAAACAGGCCCTCACCACCCTAAGTATTTGTCGAGTATAAAATTTATGTTGATCACTAACCATCCCCCTCTACAATAGCTCTACCATCAAAAGGACTCATACCCATTACTATCCAGATGGGTTCTGAAACTTCAGCCTTAAATTTTTACCTTTAAAATCATCCAGAATGCAGTCACTTGAATGTATCTGGGTTACTGCAGACTTATATCCAATCCAATAATGCCAGAACCAATGGTTCTGCACTATAGGGCTTAGTGACTGCTGAGCTTTGCAAATGCAATACTCATTGCAGGACTGCTTAGGTTAACTTAAGCTACACACATACTCTCAGAGGCATTTTGTTCCACTAGCCCTGAGGTTTCATATGTGGTTAATCAATTCTGTCTGTGTTGCTTGGTTGTTGAGATATGCACAGAAATATGGAAGTATCATAGGATCTAACGAAGTTACTGGGCTATTGGCCCTGCGACCCATTTAACCTATGTTCTGACAAGTCAGCATCCAATGCCCCTATCCAGCATGGACAAAGGTAGATCCCCAGGGGAGTAATGATAATACAAAGATTAAATCAACATTTAATATCACTTACTTGTACCAAACAGTGGTGATGATCAAAGCAATTGTGCTGCCTATCAGGCAAGCTTTAAGAAGAAAATTTTCAATAGTGTGTACTCGTAAACACACACACACACACATACATATATATATATATATATATATATATATATATATATATATATAGATATATATATATATATATATATATATATATATATGGGTCTACTTCGACCTATCAAAATTACAGTTAATCGAATCTCACCCGTTCCCACTCGTTCGAAACTGCAGTAATCTGAATGCATGGACTGCTGAAATCCTTTCCTTTGGAAAGGAATTACTTGGCCACCATGGTGAACTTTGCCCTTTGTTCAATGAAGTGCAATCTTGGAGTTGGAATATTTAAGTGGGGGGGTGTGGAAGGTGAAGAACCCCACATGGAGATGTTGGGGGCTAAGCCCCCCCCACTTTGGTGAGTTTAGTTTTGGTCCATTCATATTTTTACTCGTGGTGGCCAAGTGGTTCCTTTCCAAGGAAAAGGATTTTGGTAGTCTATGCTTTCAGATTACTACAATCTTGAACAAGTGGGAACGGGTAAGTGAAATTCGATTAACTGTAATTTTGATGGGTCGAAGTAGACCCACATATACAGATATTTAGAGGCATTACTAGAGTGTAATGTGTTTCTCTTGCAGAACAGAAGGTGAAGAAAACTAAAGAAAAAACATTTTGCTCAAAGTTGCTGCATTATTTCTTAATCTTTTTTCTAATACTATCTGGCAGCATACTAAACTATCTAGAGTCTTGCAAAATCAGCTGCTTTGGAGATATAAAAATAGCAGAGAATATTTTTATGATAATGGTGACTATCCAGTGTTCACACACTTCTAGGTTTACTTATGTCCCAAAGTCCATGAAGCATGTAACCCTTGTCGCACCATTTTTTCTGTCATGTCCCACATCCCACATTTCAATTTTTGTGGACACACAGATAATCCTATTGGTTAAGTCATTTCCTTCTTATATTAAGGATACTACCAGGCTTTTCAGCTGTTTGACAGGTTCAAAGTCATTGGCTGTCATTGCCTTATCTGTGCCACGAATATCAAATCACTGTACTCAGTGATCCCTCACAATGATATAACGGCATTACAGTATTTCTAATTGAAATATGGAAATCAAGTGACCTCCTGGACAAATACATTCATCAGTTTGGCTGAATTGCTGAAACAGTTTTTTTTTCCCATCAATGACATTTTCCCGTCAGCAGGCCAGTGGAAGTATCATACTAGCTAAGATGGATGACATCTTTTGTCAAGCTGTTTCTAGGACTGTTATGAAAATTATATTTCTTCTGCAACATATTGCAAGAACATTACAGACATTACATAGATGACCAGTCTTTCTTCAATATATTTAGAAAGGCCCATCCGTCATTTCAGTATTCTGTCAGTCTTTTCAAGATATTAAATTATCAGTTCATGATACATGTCTACAGTTATCTTTTTACTATAAATCTAGTGACTCTCACATATTTCTGTACTACAGCTCTCTGTATTCCAAACAAATAAGGAATAGTTTGACGTGCTCACATTTTTTTTTTACTCTAGAGGTTATAAAGTGAAGACAATGATTTTGATGACCAGGGAAAACTTCTGTGCACATTTTTTTATCAACAAACAATGTCCTCACAGACAATGTGATTGAGCACTCCAAGTCAGCAACATACCTCACAACCTTGAACATAGCAGGAAGGATAATGACATACAGAAAAAAATTCATTCCACTTCAGCTAACATATATATAAAAGTTGACTATTCTATACGGGTCTACCATGACTAACAGTCAGACCATAAAACAAGTGGTTTCTTCTCTCAGCCACCCATCGTCTTCTACTGATGACCCCCCCCAAACTGAAAAATCTTCTGGATAAGAACAACCTGCACATCTTCAGCAAATTCTCCCTTCATGGTACCAAACCCTACAAGATAACTCACTGTTATATCTGCAAATCTATTTCTAGAATTATTGAGATGTGAGGGCCCAGATGCATCTTTCACTTTAGCAAGGAGTTCTCATGAGTTTCTGTTATGTGCAGACCTGGATCCAGCACTAGTCAACCTCGGCAGCTGCCTAAGGCCCATGTTGGCTGAGGGGGGCCCACCTTGGCTGGAGGGCTCCAGTTTTGCTATAAAAATGCTCTGTGGGATCCTTCTGTAAACACAACAAACATTAGCACCCTGTGGGAGAACTTCCCTACCTTGTGACTTCTGTAAGCTCCAACAACCTCCTTGTTAGGACTCTGTTCTGTCTAGTTACGTGATTCCACTCAGAGTCAAACCCTGAACCATAATAACAAAGCATAGGTAAGTGCCTTCAACCTCGACACCAATTGCCAGGTTGACTCTACGTTTACCTTTTTGTTTTGTTAATCTCTGAGAATTACACTCTTTCAATGTCACGCATAGAGTTTCAAACCTGTGACTTCTGTGTTAGTGGTGCAAAAGGTAGCACACCTGCTTTTGGTGTAAAAGGTTGCAGGTTCTCTTCCCAGAACAGACATTTGATTGCTGACACTAATGTTCAGACTCCTGAGTGTGTCCTCCTTTGGATGAGATGCCTAGTAACTATGAGTCTGTTGTTGTTTTGCTAGTCACTCCCTATTGCAATATTATCAGCACAGCATTTTTATGTTTTGTTTTTGTTAATGTACCATAGGCAATTTATTCTCCAAAGGCAACAGGTACTGAATTTGCAGATGAAACACTGAAATGCAAAGTTGTTTGCCAGCAGCAATCTCTTCATGTTACAGTTCTTTTTAATATGGAATTATTCAGATTAATTTTACTTATACGGAAATTGTCCATATTAACTGATATCGGTGGACTGCAATAAAAGAAGTCTGAGTGGCCTTTTATGGTTGAAATGTTCTGAAATGGGTAGTTTTGTCATTAATGGGTTATACATTTTATTTCATTGCTTTCTGGAAAAAATGTTCAAAACTACAAATTTAAAACACACTCTAACAAGTGGTGCCACATTATACAAGGAATATCATTTAATGCAATCAGGAGAGTGAACCAAAGGACACATGCATATATGCATGGTCCTTAAAACATGTGCAGGGGGCCATGGTTTGAAAACAGTTTAAAGGTAAACTTAGTCCACCACTGGCCAGGTGCATTTTCTACAAATGTGGGTTTCAATGCAGTTTCAATAAATGTGAGTTTCAAAGGATGAGAATCTTACTGTTGTTCATGCTAAGTCTGTTTTCATTGTGAGACATTATTGTTTTGTTTAGCAAATGGCTAATACCTGATTACTTAATGAGTTTAATTAGATCATTTATGGTAGTTGTCTTTGATATAAAAAAGCAGAAGATTCATTGCTATTCAGATCTGATGAAGCATGCATGAAGCACGCGAAAGCGCTCATCTTTTGTTTTTTTAATAAAGCTGATTTACATCCAAAGTTGGACTATTCGTGGTGTATCCTGCAGTCTATTATCTACCAGTGTTTGCACTATAAAATTTGAAGTAAAAGTTTTAAATTAAATCCAAATATTTGTAATCATTGTAGAAGAAAATAAGAAAATCATATGCACACTGACAGGTCTGAACAGTGTTTGTGGTAACTGAGTTGAAATAGTCAAGTAATGGGCCACCGGAATGGCTGTGGGTGGTGAGGTGGGGGAGGTCCAATCCATTATCCTGCCTAGGGCCCCATTTGACCATGATCTGGCTCTGATGAAGTGATGTATATTGTTATTTGCAGGAATTGTGATTTTTCATCTTGCAGGTTGTTCCTGAAGAAGACTTCAAGACGAAATGACAATTTTAATTTCTTATTTATAACATTTATTTGTATTATATTTATAACCATTTTTGTATTGTAAAAAATCCTAAAAATATCTCTCAGTATATTATTAAAATAAGACAAATAATTATCTCTTCTAAAATAATGTGAAACTACATCAAAACCAGAAAGAAGACACTCTTTCCATTAAAAATATTGAATTTACTTAGCAGACAAATTACTTTTACTAGTACCTACTGAAATTAGTGGGAAAATGTAATTCAAACCTCCAAAAACAGAAAGAGAAAAAAATTGATAAACTGAATATAGAAGTGTTTGGTTTGTGAAATGAATGCAATAGCTCATACTGTGAAATACATTCAATATATTGTGGAATAAAGGACCTCATCCAAAAACTCATTCCATAAACCTACAGTGGTAGACACTTCCTTTGTTACATACTAGACCAGAACATATTCTATATGGATATTAACGCAGTTGCACTTCTATATGTCATCCCCCAGTTCACTTCTCATTGATTGTATCTCCTTTAGTGGAGTTTTAAGGGTCTTCCACTGACACTGTGAATTTTGTCTGAGATCTGTGATTTCCTCCTGTACACCAAATACCTGTCAGTTGGTAGGCTGGTGATGCATTGTCGTCCTTAGGTGTGTAAGTCTACCTGCTATGGAACTGCCTTACATCCATTGAGGAATGGTTCCTGCCTTGTTGCAATTGCTTGCCTGTATAGGTCTCTTTTTTTCTGATCCAGAATTGGATGACAAGGGAATAGAAAATGTATATATAATGCAAGTGTGTGTGTGTGTGTGTGTGTGTGTGTGTGTGTGTGTGTGTGTGTGTGTGTGTGTGTGTGTGCGTGTGTGTGTGTGTATGTGTACATGGCTGCATGAGCATGTCTGTATATGTGTGAATGTTGTGTGTGAGTGGCACATGTATGTGTTGTGTGTGTGTGTGTGTGTGTGTGTGTGTGTGTGTGTGTGTGTGTGTGTGTGTGCGTGTATGTATGTGTTTCATATGTGTGTGTGTGTGTGTGTGTGTGTGTGTGTGTGTGTGTGTGTGTGTGTGTGGTGTGTGTGTGTGTGTGTGTGTGTGTGTGTGTGTGTGTGTGTGTGTGTGTGTGTGTGTGTGTGTGTGTGTGTGTGTGTGTGTGTGTGTGTGTGTGTGTGTGTGTGTAATTGTGTGTGTGTGTGTGTGTGTGTGTGCATGAACACATTACATTTGGGCATGTGATGATCTTGTTTACACATTGCTAACTCTTCCATAAGTACATACTTGGTTCTTTTGTGCTAATGCACCATTAGAAGTGCAACATATCACCGTTTTATTAAACAGTTTTGGTACACTGTGTAGCAATCCAACACGAACTTAGTCCCAACAAAAACTTGTAAAACACAGGCAGGAGAAAAAGGAAATCCAACGAACTCTTCCTGGGAAAAACGAATAGATTCTTTAATTCACGAACAACACACAGTAAGTGCAGGCAAAACAGTAAAAAGTGATATCCACACAAGCGCTTTCACCTGAGTCTATGTCAGGCTTTTTCAAGATACACAGTAACAAATACTTTCTGCAGCTACATGGTACATTTCTAGGTATTAGGAATCAGTCTTTTCCCTCATCATTTAAGAGTACTGCCCTTACACATTGTCATTTATGTTTCTTAATATTCACATTGACCATGGCCCCCTTCTGCTGTAATAACTATTTGCAGATGGTTTATCACAGCAAAAAGTTAAAAATTGCCTATTCTTGTTTTTCTACCTCAGACTAAACAACACTAGAACATTACATTCACTGCCTTTTCTATTTAAATTTCTCTTTCATTGCTTTTGATTCCACCAGCTAATTCAACAGGCTGAGATTCATGAAACATGTAGGGCAGCAGTTAGCAGAATGGTGCTGCCACGCTATGTCCACCATGTATTGCTTGTGTCAAAGTGAAACTTGATACACAAGCACCAGTTTTACACAATTACCTTACCCCTGGCACAGTAACACCCTGATACCGATTTGATACTCCAGATACTTTTCTAAATCACAGCATTAAAATCTGCAATACAACAGCCTCTTCTTTAACAAATGCCCTTGATGCAATTATTAGACATAAAGGAAGTGAAGTTCAGGAATGAACTGTATGCCCTCCAGTTTTCCAAACCATCTGATGATGTGGTCCATGTGTCAATATGACTCTTACGTGTGTATAGTGTTCACGGGTGAATACTAGGTTCTGAGTCTGCAGACTGTTACAAGCTTAACTAATAGCCAGAGGTTAGAATCAAAGCCTTTACTTGTTTCTGTGAGGTTAGCTCCTTAACCATTATGTCAACCCTTCCCCTGTACTGTAAGAGGACCAGGTGTACCTCAGGATACTTCTCTTATGTCTGGCTACCTGTATTGTACAATGCTATGAAGGAGAATATTCTGCATAATGCCATTACTTTGGGTTTATGACATTGTTAGAGTCTAACATTGTACAAACGTCAAGCCAAGTGAGGCATACACAACAATAACTGCTTCTTAGCTGATTTACATTGAGCTTAACGAGTTACTTCCATTCATCAATAATTCTCAAGTGTTTTATAGCTGAATCTCGATTTCACCATGTAGACAGAAGGACTGCTTTTTTAGGTTAGTGATACACACCACATTTTTGTGAAGTGGAGTGTGCAGGCATTGCATGAAGACAGCCATAAGGCTATAATACATCTGCCCTGAAACATCATTCCAGGACCATAATGTAGGACTACAGCACATTTGTTTAATGTTATTCCTGGGTGTCTTCTCTTTCAGTAATGTGACACATTCTTGGCTGTGAATTGTATTACACTGTGCGTGCTACTGTAGCAATATGCCTTGCTATTGAACAACCTGCAATCCTTTCTAATTTCTATATCGCAGTATCAATGTTATGTCACAATTGGTGACCAAGTCATCTACCTTACGTTAGAAAATAAGCCTCTCTGCCACTCAGCCTCCTCTAATCCCTGCTTTTGATGAGGACTTGGCTTTACCTGTCACCATTTATTGTCAATAACCTATAACCTGTAACCCATTCCTCAATTTTTCTCTGCATTTTATCACTTCAGAATCTGGGTACATATTAAAGATTTATTCTGTTAAATTCTTTAGATTGTTTCACTCCACTCATCTTTTCAACTAATTTTAATCGTATCCCATTTTGTAAGCTAGTTACATATCTGTCTATTGTCTTACATCATGCAAATAATATCCTTGTACTGCATGTTAGCCATTTTCTGAGATAACTAGCAGTTATTTATTCTGACAATTCCTTTGTCTTTTTATTTGTTGACTCAGTTTAAGCATGCTGTGGGTGTCTGCTTAGTCAATTCCAAGAGCACAAATGATGTGCCTGTGGGATTTGTCTGCACTTAGCAGTCAATCATTTATATATACTGTTTGGATATTACTGTTGTGCAACCTGTTCTGATTTGTGCGTTTTATCACACAGGGCTGATTACACATGGTACTGAAAAACATTTCTATGGTACGGAAAGCTTATACTTTTAACTTCTTAAAGGACTACTCATTATGCCTGGAAACTGATGAAAAGTAAACCTCCTATTTCACAAAGCATTAATGTATCTATAGCCCTCTTTGTGGTTATTATTCTTTTATCATTTGCTCTACCCCTAAACTTAATAACAAATCTCATGTGTATATATTTATCTTTTCCCTCTGGCAAAGTAACTTTTCTTCCAGTTGGAAATCAGCCTTGGTCTTCTCCTTCCCAAAATCTGTTATTCTACACTCTATCTCAGACAGACTAATGACTATATTAGCAACGCATCATCATCATCATTATCACCATCATCATCGCCATCAACTCCCTTCTCCCCATTTTTGCATGGGGTCGGGGAGGTTATCATCATCATCATCACCATCAACTCCCTTCTCCCCATTTTTGCATGGGGTCGGGGAGGTTATCTTCATCATCATCACCATCAACTCCCTTCTTTCCATTTTTGCATGGGGTTGGGGAGGTTATCATCATCATCACCATCAACTCCCTTCTCCCCATTTTTGCATGGGGTCGAGGAGGTTATCATCATCATCAACACCATCAACTCCCTTCTCCCCATTTTTGTATGGGGTCGGGGAGGTTATCTTCATCATCATCACCATCAACTCCCTTCTCCCCATTTTTGCATGGGGTCGGAGAGGTTATCTTCATCATCATCACCATCAACTCCGTTCTCCCCATTTTTGCATGGGGTTGGGCAGGTTATTATCATCATCATCATCATCATCATCATCGCCATCAACTTCCTTCTCCCCATTTTTGCATGGGATCGGGGAGGTTATCATCAGCATCATTGCCATTAACTCCCTTCTTCCCATTTTTGCATGGGGTTCGGAGGTTGTATCAACTATTTCCACATCTCTTGATTCAGTGTAACTCTTCTACATGCATTGACAGGTCAAGCCCAAATGTCACTGGTCTTTACTCAAAATCATTCACCTCTTGGTTAGATATTTTGTTTCCTCTTACACTCTTCCTATTGCTACCACATCTGCTATACAAAAATCATTTTCTCCTTTCTGCAGTTAGCACGTACCCACCATAATCTGTTTTCCTTGACCTTCTCTGAATTTGGAGCAACTTTAGCTTCAGATGTCCACATTGTTTCATCTGTCCTATGGTGTGCACTTCAGCAACTTCATGTTCATCACCACAAACTTTGTCAGCTGCTTTGCCTTCAGTGCCAAAGTTTCTTTGCTATACAGCTGTATTGGTATGACTATTGTTTTGTACACCTTACATTTCAGCTTCTTTGAAGTTCTTTTATCACACACTACATGACACACTGCCATATACAGAGAGACAGAAAGATAGAGGAATGATTTTAGTGTACACAATTATCCCGCTTTTTTTTATACTGTGAGATGAAGCCTCAGCACCCAAAAGAAACCATGCAGATGTAGGGAGAACATGCAAATCCCCCAGACACAATGATCAGAGGTGGGGATTGAACCATGGACCCTGGAGCTGTATTACAGAAATCTTACTTCTGATACCTACAAGTGCATTGCATTTTTTTTTTGGGGGGGGTAACTATTCTAAATCAAATAAAGTATTACCTTCCAAAGAAACAAGGAAAGCAAATTCAGATGAGGAAAATGTTGTCCACTGTATCATAGGCCAGTTTTGAAACCCCTTTGAAGTTACGGAAATGAAATTCAGACATGGTGATACTCAATGCATACAGGTCATCACATGCACAAAAAACACATACAGCCAAGGTATAAGGATAAAATTGATCTTTAATATTTACAAAGAGTAACACTATATCAAGTATCTGGAAAATTCTTGAATAAATATTCTTTCTGTAATGTTGGTACATATCCCTAATAACCATTAGAGAAAGTTAAAGATCCAAGGTTGATGAATGAAAAGGCACTCTGAAAGATAACATTACTTCTGTGGATCATAAAAGTGATTAAAGGATTTTGATGCATAGCTTGTGCTGATAGTATGTGAATGTCATTAACATCATTTCTGGAAGTGTTATGCAGTAATTTTCATAGATAGATGCACTTGTGAGGAGCCAACCCTCTACTTTGTGTTTCTGAGGTAAAAATCCTAACCCTTATGTCAGCCCTCCCACAAACATTTTTATATACAGTGGATATAAAAAGTGTACACACCCCTGTTAAAATGCCAGGTTTTTGTGATATAAAAAATGAGAACACAATAAATAATTTCAAAACTTTTCCCACCTTTAATGTGACCTATAAGCTATACAATTCAGTTGAAAAACAAACAAATATGTTAGGGGAAAACATAAATAAAAAACGTACAATATGCTGGTTGCATAAGTGTGCACACCCTTAAACTAATACTTTGTTGAAGCACTTTTTGATTTAATTACAGCATTCAGTGTTCTTGGGTACACACCTGCCATCAATTAAAGAGACCCTGATTAACCCCAAATAAAGTTCAGCTGTCCTAGTAGGATTTTCCTGACATTTACTCAGTTGCCTGCTACAGCAAAAGCCATGGTTCGCAGAGAGCATACAAAGCATCAAAGGGATCTCATTATCGAAAAATATCAGTCAGAAGAAGGGTACAAAATAATTTCCACAGTACTGGATATAACAGGGAACACAGTGAAGACAGTCAACAAAAAGTGGAGAAAATATGGGACAACAGTGATGTTGCAAAGAACTGGATGTCCCTCCAAAACTGATGAAAAGATAAGACAAAAACTGGTCAGGGAGTCTGCCAAGAGACCTACAGCAACACTGAAGGAGCTGGAGGAAATTCTGGCAAGTACTGGTTGTGTACCGCATGTGACAACAATCTCCCATATTCTCCATATGTCTGAACTATAGGGTAGAGTTGCAAGACAGAAGCCTTTTCTTACACAGAAAAACATTCAGGCCTGGCTAAAATTTGCAAACCAATACATCGTCTCCTAAAAGTATGTGGGAAAATGCGTTATGGTCTGATGAGACCAATGTTGAACTTTTTGATCACAATTCCAAAAGGTACGTTTGGCTAAAAAACAACACTTTGCATCACCAAAAGAACACCATCCCGATGGTAAAGCATGGTGGTGGCAGTATTATGCTTTGGGGTTGCTTTTCTTCAGCTGGAACTGGGGCTTTAGACAAGGTGGAGGGAATTATGAATAGTTCCAAATACTAGTCACTTTTGGCTCAAAACTTTCAGACGTCTGCTAGAAAGCTGAAGATGAAGAGGAATTTCACCTTTCAACATGACAATGACCCAAAGCCTACATCCAAATCAACAAAAGAATGGCTTCACCAGAAGAAAATGAATGCTTTGGAATGGTCCAGCCAGAGCTCAGACCTAAATCCAATAGAAAATCTGTGGGGTGACCTAAAGAGGGCTGTACACAAGAGATGCCCTCACATTCTGACAGATTTGGAGCACTTTTGCAAGGAAGAGTGGGCAAATATTGTCAAGTCAAGATGTGCCATGCTGATAGACTCCTACCCAAGAAGACTGAATGCTGTAATTAAATCAAAAGGTGCTTCAACAAAGTATTTGATTAAGGGTGTACTCACTTATGCAACTGGCTTATTGTATGTTTTTTCCCCCTAACAGATTTGTTTGTTTTTCAATTTACAGATTAGAACTAGGCTAACAGCCTTTGTGCGCCATTTTAAGCCTAGCTAATTAGCTCATGTGAGAATCAAACCCTGCACCTTCGGTTTATAAGGCAAACACCTTAACCATTATGCCAACCTCTCACCCTTTAATTGTGCAGCTTATAAGTCACATTAAAGGTGGGAAAAGTTTTGAAATTATTTATTGTGGTCTCACTTTTTTATATCACAAAAACCTGGCATTTTAAGAAGGGTGTGTACACTTTTTAAATCCGCTGTACATATAGTTAAAGCATCTATTTTTCAGAGATCAAGATAAACATAAACCTAAAATGTCATAAGTGAAATAGCCAAGCAATGACTGAATGTGGTCACTACAGCTAGCACAACTCACAAGTTCAGTTGTTTGGTGTTTTTGCCTGGTCATTCTACTTCTGGAAGAACAGTACTGGGTTTTGGGGGATAGGTCCTCCTAAGTAACTGATGTCTTTACAGGTGATGGCTGACAGATGGAAATGCACCAAAAGAGAGAGTTGTAAGTGTGAATGAGTTAATCAGATAGAATTCTGTTCACACTGCAAAACATCATAAACAAATAATCTGTATCAACCAACAACATGAGTACACACATTTTCAGTAGAAAACATTACACCCAAAAGAAAAAAAAAGCTATTTTGCAAGTGTTTCCAGAACATACCAAAACATACACCCACCAACATGGGATGTCTTTCTGCACACCCCTAATCTCTAAGTATACCTTTAGGGTAACACAAACTCAGGACAAAAAGATAAAAAAAAATAAAAAAAGAAGAGTCACCTCTTCCACTTTTCTGTGGCATATAACCTTTGGAGGACCTATTGTACCACATTCACACAAAAATAAATAAATGAGACATCAACAGCATTAGCAAGTGGCTACTCATCAGTATTGTTTAATTGCTGCAAACATAGCAGTCAGCAAACTATTGGGAAACTCAACCATTGTTGGGTCCCACCTCAAAGGAAGACATCCTC
Organism: Protopterus annectens; assembly: GCF_019279795.1. Taxonomy (NCBI): domain Eukaryota; kingdom Metazoa; phylum Chordata; order Ceratodontiformes; family Protopteridae; genus Protopterus; species Protopterus annectens. The sequence continues at coordinate 2,075,589 of NC_056741.1, forward strand.
AATCAGAGAACCAGGCACTCAACCTCCACAGTCAGAACATTTAGGAAAGATATTTCTGAAAAAACAGCAGCTAACAGTGACAGTGCAGAAAAATATTACCCTGTTTGTGATGCCCAAAATATTTGGTACAGCATGCATTTCGGTAAACAAGTTCTACTGTGGTTTTATGGCTCACGGCATAATCCTACAACACTATATGTATCCATGAATTTGCTGCAAAGATAAGTGCCCAACAGAATTTACCAGTTCTGTAAATGCACTAGATGCAGGTGAGCTATGAAAAGAACCAAAACTGTGGATTCCCTTCTACAGGAAGATGGAGACCATATCATGAAGGAGTCAATGACAATCATTATTATCATGCCAGAGAAAGAACAGGCAGTCCCTGAAACTGTTCTGAGTGAAATAAAGGCAAGAAGTATAAAGAATGACTCTAATTTCTGGTTGTGCACTCTTGGTGTGCAAGAACTATATGGTACCAGTGTCTCCTCTAGAGGACGGGGCACCTTAATGACAACCGCTTGAGAGAAGCCTTGAGTGCACAACGTTCTTTCTAGAGGTCTATGAAAATCCATTTATAATTAAGGGACTACTACAACTGGTAAGAGAACTTTTATACATTATTTTTATTGCCCAAAGTCGCTATGGGTACATTTTTTCTATAGTCCTTACAGTTTTACTAACATTTGACTTGATAAAGTATGTTGCAGAAAGTCACAGTTTCAGATTTCTCACTTCAGAGACTAGATAAAACTCAATGAGGCAAGTGTTTCCATTCAAGGCAGACAAGCTGCACATCACAGCAGTCTGAATAAGGCTATCGACATGTCATCTTAGTGAAGATAGAAGCTGAACACACACCTTCAAAAACAACATAGAAGCTCTAGTCAGATAAACTAAGCTAGAATCAAACCTCTGAATGTGTTAGCATATACCAGCAGTACTAATTACTCCGCCTCTTCTAACAGGCTTCACATTCGCATTGTTAGATCCCTCTCTACAAACAGCCAACACCTAAGCTAAAGTGAAATTGTAATTAAATTAGAAAGGAGCAGATATAATTTGCCAGTTATTATATGGAAGTTAAGAACAATGGAATATGGAAATGCCCATTAAGAGCTGCCTTTCACAGTTACAGTCTCATCCAGTCAGCATGGGAGGAATGTCCATTCTGATAGGTAAGAGTGGTGTGGAAACAAGTTAATGTTAAACAATAACACAAAGATGCGCATGAATAGTGGAAAAACAAAATCTTCATAAAAAGTAACGGAAATAGATTAAAAGGAGTGTGAATGCCAATAAACTCAATCCTACATAGCAAATGACCAGTGAATGTGTTTAGATTTTCAGGCATGTTTGTTTTGATGATGCTGTTATAGGGAAAAATGAACAATCCAAGATAATGATCACAGGAACCATAAGGATAACAACCTTTTAAATGTTTGTACCTCATGGTTTCTTGCTAAAGTCTTATTGACTAGTTTGTATCTTGTGCATCACCCAAGGCTGAACAGCAGTTAATGACACAATGTATATTAGGAGCAGGACAGCAAGTGGTAATAACACCTGCTTGTGTAAAGGACTTGCGTCGGTTACACGAGGAAGAGAAGTGTTGTGATGTCACATCCAGGAATTCATGATGGTGCAATGTTTCTCCCAATGATCTCTTCTTTAACACATCTCAGCATGTGCCTGATAAAACCGATCCTGGGCTACGGACACAAAAACCTCAAGACACAGACTCTTTGAGATGTTGAAAGCTGGGAAGGGCGCTGAAGATAGTGGAAATGAAATCACTGGTGACCTGTGGAGCACCCTCAATGACAGCCTTTTTCCACATAATGTCCTGTTGGCAGAAAAGTCAATAGAGTTAGCTGAGATGAACACAACAATGGCAGAGATTTAGGTGCTGATATTGTGACAAATATATACATTTTATCCAAGAATAAATAACCAAGAATAATTGTGGTAAAATGGTGATGCCATTAAAAAAACAATAGTAATTAGAGTCTCTGGAGATCTCAGTCCTGTTACAGTTGAGCTGTTATCAGTGGATAATACTGTGAGTACTGTTAGAAGAGCACTTTCTAGATGATACAACAGTTCAGAGTGTATGACCCATAACTGATACTGACCCAATACTGCTGTGTAAAGCTCGCAGTAGTTTTACAGCTTTGTGACTACCATTGGGTGCCTCAGTGGGTGCTGGAAAAAGGGCAATAGATAAAGGGATCGAGGACAGACTACAAGACCCATAGCTGGTACTAAATGTGTACTGCTGTAGAAAGTTCTTAGTAAAGTGCCAGCCCTCACACTAGTACCTGTGAATTTCACTGGGCACTGGGACAGTGATTCCAGATAACAGTGGAGGGGGACAAGATACAGGACCATAGCATTTGGTGTCAGATGCTGCTATGGGGCACTCTTATGAGTGTTTCCAGACATGTGGCTACTATTGGATGTCACTGTAGGTTCTGGTCAGGGGCATTATATAAAGGGTAGAAGGTCATGATGCAAAAATCATATCTGGTTCTAACAGGTGGTACTGTTGGTGGATCTCAGTAGTGCTACAACCTTGTAACAGCCAGTTGGTTTTACTGTAAGTGTGTTACAGGAGCAGTACATACTGGGGAAGGGGGGTCAGGGTTCAGGAACCCTAACCATAACTAAGATGCACTGCTGTTTGAAGTTCCAAGGTGTGACAGCCCTGTCACAACCTGAGGGTATCACTCTGGGTACCTGTACAGTGGCACCAGACAGAGGGGAGTGGGCAGGATTGATGAGCCCATAGCTGGTATTGAAAGGCAATATTGAGAAATATTCTCAAGAATGCTATCACCCCAACACAACCAGTGGGTATCCCTTTGGGTGCTGTTAAAGGGGCAGTAAATGTAGAACAAGGGGGCAATAAACACTGTGGGCACTGAGAGGCACTGCTGTAGGATGCAATCAGCAGGATCACCACCCTGTCATGCCACTGGGCATCAGTGTTAAGCAGTGGCACAGCAACACTAGATACAGAAGTAGGGGGTTAGGGTTTAGGAAACGTAGCTTGGAGGTAGGGGGTTAGGGTTTAGGAAATGTAGCTTGGAGGTAGGGGGTTAGGGTTTAGGAAACATCGCTTGGAGGTAGGGGGTTAGGGTTTAGGAAACGTAGCTTGGAGGTAGGGGGTTAGGGTTTAGGAAACATAGCTTGGAGGTAGGGGGTTAGGGTTTAGGAAACATCGCTTGGAGGTAGGGGATTAGGGTTTAGGAAATGTAGCTTGGAGGTAGAGGGTTAGGGTTTAGGAAATGCAGCTTGGAGGTAGGGGGTTAGGGTTTAGGAAACATAGCTTGGAGGTAGGGGGTTAGGGTTTAGGAAACATCGCTTGGAGGTAGGGGATTAGGGTTTAGGAAATGTAGCTTGGAGGTAGAGGGTTAGGGTTTAGGAAATGCAGCTTGGAGGTAGGGGGTTAGTGTTAGGAAACGTAGCTTGGAGGTAGGGGGTTAGGGTTTAGGAAATGTAGCTTGGAGGTAGGGGGTTAGGGTTAGGAAACATAGCTTGGAGGTAGGGGGTTAGGGTTTAGGAAACGTAGCTTGGAGGTAGGGGGTTAGGGTTTAGGAAATGTAGCTTGGAGGTAGGGGGTTAGGGTTTAGGAAATGTAGCTTGGAGGTAGGGGGTTAGGGTTAGGAAACATAGCTTGGAGGTAGGGGGTTAGGGTTTAGGAAATGTAGCTTGGAGGTAGGGGGTTAGGGTTTAGGAAATGTAGCCTGGAGGTAGGGGGTTAGGGTTATGAAACATAGCTTGGAGGTAGGGGGTTAGGAAATGTAGCTTGGAGGTAGGGGGTTAGGGTTTAGAAAACGTAGCTTGGAGGTAGGGGGTTAGGGTTTAGAAAATGTAGCTTGGAGGTAGGGGGTTAGGGTTTAGGAAATGTAGCTTGGAGGTAGGGGGTTAGGGTTTAGGAAACATAGCTTGGAGGTAGGGGGTTAGAGTTTAGGAAACATCGCTTGGAGGTAGGGGGTTAGGGTTTAGGAAACGTAGCTTGGAGGTAAGGGGTTAGGGTTTAGGAAACATCACTTGGAGGTAGGGGGTTAGGGTTTAGGAAATGTAGCTTGGAGGTAGGGGGTTAGGGTTTAGGAAATGTAGCCTGGAGGTAGGGGGTTACGGTTATGAAACATAGCTTGGAGGTAGGGGGTTAGGAAACGTAGCTTGGAGGTATGGGGTTAGCATTTAGGAAACATTGCTTGTACTTTCAGAGCAATGAAATTGGCAGTTATTGTTAGCTTCACAGCACTTCCGGCAGGTTGCCTAAAGAACTGGCAAAATGCTCTTTCAGGCAATGTTAGTAAATATAGTGTTAGACAAACTTCCAACTGTTTTATATATTTATAAAAAAAAACATATCCACGCACATATGAAAACACAATCAACCAACTGTGGTCCCAGCACATCAGCTGCAGTTCCAAATACAGCATGAACTTACACAGCCTACACATTGTTGTGTATCATTTAAAACTGGCCAATTGTTTTAGAATGGACTCCCACTGTTCTGTTGTCTTCTTTTGTGTTGTTTCATTGTAACTATATTCTTTGCAGAGGAGGACTCTACAGGCCTTAGTACAGCACCAAATGTCGTCACGGGAACCCACATTACTGACTTCACTCAAAGGCAGTACAAACTAGTGAAAACACAAAGGCAAAGCAGCAGGGACAACCACAGGGAACAGACAAGACTCAGTTTTATTAGCGCTTTTGGAAAGAATATGATCTCTCCTTCTTCAGACAAAGTGCCTTCATTAAAACCAGATATAAATAAACTTTTCAGATGCTTAATTGCTTAATTGGCAAAAACTCCACTCGCATTTAAAGCAACAGCAAACCTCTATTAAAGGAGTACAACAGGTTTCTCTAATTTATTCCTCAACTTCACGGCCCTTTTCCTCCCTATTTACATTGTCCTCTGTAAAGCAACAACAATAAAGCATTTACAATTTTATAATTCCCCTTACTTCTGTAACAGAAGCCTACCTTCTCATACTGTGATGGTTTCACTTACAAATTGATTCTCTCATGTTTGAATAAAGCTTGCTGGAGTCGCCCAATTACTGACATCATTGAGGCCAGGCAGTGCAGGTACTTTTTTTTTTTTTTTTTTAATCAATTCCCTCCCCCAAAGTGACATCACCACAGCCGTCATCTGATTCTAACTATAATAATAAGACCCACCCATTCTGTGATGTCATGGCTCCCTTGTCCTTTCCCCAGCCTGAGTGTTGTTTATTTTATTCAGTATTAGTGTAGTAACACCGATGTTTGGAAACACAGAAATTTGGTATGCATTCTTGTACATTCTGCACGGCAAATGATGCTTAGGTGGTGTATCGCTTGCATACTTCTCTGTTGTATTTGCAACAGATACTGCTAATGTGCAGTGCGGGAATAGAACAATTAAAACATTACCCTGGTATCAGAGGTGGCAGTGCAACATATTCATAGTGGCTTAACATGAGAGTAGCTCTTAAGCAAGCACCATGTGAAACCTGAACAAGCACCTAGAATTATTCAGTGCAGCTTCCACACCTTAAGTCTGAAAATGAATTCACATGAACAGGAGTAGCTGCATATTGATGGCTAAAGGTGTATGGGCATGTCGGGTGGTTACTACACTGCAAAACTGGTATGTAATGGTGGAGATATTTGGAAGGCATGAGCAAACACACCAGTATATTAAAGCTATAGCACCAATTGAACTGGAGGCTGGCAATAGATTTAGTAAGGGATTTTGTCCATGCACAAATATTTCAACAGTGATTCTTTGCAGTGGCATCCATTATCTGATTCAAGGTAAGTTAACCTTGATGTCCTTAATTAAAAAAAAAATCAATAAAAATTTTACTTTGTTATAAGTGACTTCTGGACACAAGAAAAAGGAAGGGGAAATATAGCAATGTGGTTTGTATGTACAAAGACAAATCCAGGGACACTGCAAAAGTTTTTTTTTTTTGCAAACCAAGTGGAGTAAAAATGTATGAAGGCAAACACTGCATACCAACACACTTTGCACATGTAAATCTCAATTTTTAACAAGGTGGAAGCATGAAGTGATACCTTAACACTTAAATTAATAAAGATCTAAACTGGTTAATAGTATAAATGTTTTATTCTTTAGCTCCTTGGTGCAAGACCTTACTGGATGTGATTGCAATCAAGTAAGGCCATGGCTATAGTGCAGCAAAAAAATTGTCCCCTCTAACAAAGGAAATGCTAGAGCAAAGATTAAATTACATGAATCAGGCACCCTGCTGAGATCTGACAATCAATGGAATTACCAGGTCAAATTACCCTCAGGACTTTGACAGCTAGGGAAGCTAAGTGTTATGGGGAAGGGGAGAAGTAAATGGATTGGAATTCATTGTCTCACAAATTAGTGCCATTTAAACTAAATTAGAAAAAAAGGCAGCAGTAAACAGCACTTTAAGTGTGTTCTGTGGCATTTGCACTGTTTCTGTTTTATGTAGTCATCCAGCAGCAGGGAATGTTACTTACACTGTTCTATTTTACTCAGTACTTTGCACGCATGCAACATCTATGAAATGACAGGAACTTTAGGCAAACGGAGGCCTGCATGATGTAACATTTTTGAGCCAAACAATGATTTCTGGGATACTGGATGGCAACTTGATTTATCCAAACCACGTCAATATGCCAACCTCCAGGTGGTCAGAGTCTGGAATTACATATAAAAATATTTACAATCCTGTAAATAATCCCAGAGTGCTGTTAAAGTGTAGGAAACATAATGCCATGATGTTTTAAACATGTTTTTTGAGTTTGTGGGTGCGGTACTCCTTTAAAAAGCCCTCAAAAGTAAGTAATATGTAACAACACTATGTACATAAAAGTGCCATTAACATATACCTAAAACCATATTTAACTTTAGCTCACATATTTTTCTTATTTACGCTAAAAGTTAAATTTATAAAGCACAATAACAACAAATAAAAAAATTAATAAAAAATAATAACAACAATAATCCACACATACTAATCAATATTGAAAATAAACATTATAAAAATTATCTTCTCAAAGCAAGATGCTTGAGAACACATGCAATAGAAACATACTCATTAAGTCCGGGATATAAGTAGGCAGCAGTTCTTATCTGCCAAAACAGTTCCTCCTTTTCCAACTGTATTTGCCAAGATCCTGCTCTATGGTTGTTATTAATACATTTTAAAATAGTAAACCTGAAATTATGATCGGGATATTTTAAAATATGCCGAGCCAGGGCACTAGTGGGACCTTTCTTACTGATAGCATAGTAATGCTCGTAAATGCGCTGCTTTAACTTTCTTTCAGTTTTACCTAAATAAAACGCAGCACATTTTTCACAGTTCGCAGAATAGACCACACTTCTAGTCTCACAACTGTACTTTCCCCTTATGCTATAAGTTTTATCCTTGATTGTAACTTTAGATCCCATGCTGACAAATCTGCATTGCCGACATGCGCCACATCTAACCATACCTACACTTTTACTATGACTGTTATGACACAACTTCAAAGAGGGATTTTAAATTAACACCTCTCCTAAAAGTTATCTTTGGTTTGACCCCAAATCGGTTAAGTAAATCATTATCCTCTAGAATGAGCGCCCAGTTCTTGTAGAGAACATTCCTTATTTGTAAATGGTCCAAGCTATAGGTACATAAAAAGCTTGTTCTAAACTCATGTTCGCTCCTTACATTATTAAAATTACATTGATCATGTAGATCAAGCCTGTGTTCATCACTTAAATTTGATAAAATTGGTTTAAAATGGCCAATCTTACGTTTGTAAGTAACTTCAGATGTAATATCCGCAACCAAAGAACACGGGTAGCCTCTATTAGTGAACATAGAACCCAAGTTTCTGCATTCTTCAATGAAATCAATTTCATCAGATATCATCCTAGCTGCCCTTACCATCTGGCCCTTAACAACAGCTTTCTTCTGATGGTAGGGATGACAGCTGGTGTAATGCAAGAAAGCGTTTGAGTATGTGGGCTTCCTATATATGACACTTTTAAATCTAGAATTAATAGTATCCTTAAATAACAAAATATCCAAGAAACGAATACTGTTCTCCTGAATGTTATATGTAAATTCTAAGAATTCAGTCATATCAGTGATCTTAGAAATAAAAGACGGGACCAGATGCGGTGGCCCTTTCCATATCAAAAACATGTCATCCTGGTACCTAGTGTACCAGGCAACATAGTCTTGAAAAAAGGGGTCTTTAAATAACCGGGTCCTGTCCCAATAAGCCATTATACAGTTGGCGAAACTGCCACCACAGGGAGAGCCCATAGCCACCCCAGATTTTTGCAGGTATATGTTACCATCAAAGACCATAAAATTGTAGGTTAGTACTATTTCTAACAAAGTTTCAACTAGGTATATGATGTTATCACTAACCTTTTTAAGTGTCAAAAATTCTCTTATCCATTTCAGCCCCAACTTTTGTGGTATGACTGTATAAAGATCTCTAATGTCAATCGTGAGGAAACAGTAGTCTTGGTTGAAAGGAAATTTGTTAATGTCATGTAGGAAGCTCCACGAATCTTTGCAAATCTGGGGCTCCCGTTCAATGAGAGGCCTAAGCACGTTATCAACGTACTTGGCACACGCATAAGTTATAGACCCCCGACCATCAACTATGGGTCTAAAAGGGGGGGTCATTAACTGATTTGTGAATTTTGGGTGTGCCAAATAGTGCTGGTAGCTTGGGAGCAGAAATATTCAGATACCTATATAAATCAATATCGATTGTGCCTTCTAGAAAAAGGTCTTCCAAAACAGACCTAATTTTATTGTACCCTGTGTTGACTTCATTAATACTGGCCTGCATATAAAAGCCAGAATGTAAGTTTGCTCTAAAGTTGTTAATAATACTGAAGATGCATAAAAACATTTCAGTGTTACTTCAATACATTGCATGACATGGATGACATCCAGTTTCTTCTCCCATGTACACACACTACTCCAGTTTCTGACATTTATATTAACCTTTCCAGAGGATAATTCTAGTAGCTGTCATGCACCTGACAGCCAACACCTCTACAGTTCATCCATTACTGTTCAGGATAGTCTTTCATTACAAGTGACAGTCAAATTGTCATATACTTTCCTTACAATGTACCATCAACTGTCATACCAGACATATGCAACAGTTAGAAAATCCACAAAGGCCTCTTACCAGGATAATCCAGGGTATAACATAATGTCCTAAGCAGATCGCCTTAAAGCCCTATCCTTATACTGGGGTCTCCTGCAGGTTACTGACAGGTGATATATGCCTGCCATACAGGACATCCTCTAATCTAGATTTGATGGATCTTTTGCACATCCACAAACTGAACAGCTTCAGAACCATTGGATCTAAGGACTCAAAGTTTGCTTGTGCCATAAATACAACATGTTGGAGAGACAGGTATGTGTCTCAAAGGATCCTCATATTCTAGAACAAACTCCCTATCCATGTGAAGCAGAGTCCATCCCTTAACCCTATTTAAGCATAACCTTGACCAATAGATGTGAAATCAGAAAATCGCCTCAGGCCTGGCCCATACCTCTCACCTGTCCAGATTTTCACAGAATAACCCAATTTTACCTCAAAATTTTGGTCTCTTCCTCAAACAAATTGCAGTTTTCTGGCAAATTACCGAGGACTGAAGTTACTAAATAATAATATACATTTGGGTTTCAGACTTCATATCCTTCAGAAAATGCATACAAACAAGCATCCTGTTATTCCAGCAATGCTCTAAGTTTATAATAGCAATCTCTAAAATCTGTCTCTATTTTTTGGCCTTTCTCCCACTGTTAGTTTTGGCTTTGTCCAGATTTCTTGTACTAAGAGGTTGAGAGCTATGGTCTAGCCTTCATGTTTCTGACAGAGGCAGGCAATAATGTCCAAACTAACAACACCCCACATAACATCTGTAAACTTAATAACTAACAAACTCCCTGCTAATAAACTCCCATGATACATACGAACACAAATGGGTTGGGTTGCACAGCTAGGCCTATAAAGGCCCATGGTGTTCATTAGCCTGGTATATACCTATTAACCTATGAACAGTACAGCATTGTCTATAACCTACTGATAACTACCTTCCCTGTGCAACCTACCAGCAACTATCTTGTACAGTTTATCAGCATTTCTTAATTTTTCCCAAATATTTAGGCACTTGTTTATCTACCAGCCCAATTGCCTTGTGCTTTAGTAGACAAATATATAATGCACTCAATCACAAAAGGAAAATGCTGAAACAAAACGACACACAAAGACAGTCCATAAATAAAACAAATACTGGTTGAATAATACATTACCTTTTCATCTGACATGGGTAATCACTGGACTTTGCTCTAAAATTATGCAGAAAAAGAAAATGTTAATAAATGACACATGAAGACATCATCAATATGTAAAAAACAGCTAGGTGCAGTGTGGAATTAAATTGTCTAATTCTGTCAGGAGCATTAGTTACTTGGCGTACTCTTCATTCCATCCTATTCATGTAGAGTTATAGCCTTTCAGAAATCACCATATTAACCAGGTACTAAATGTTTCAGGTACTTATCAGGTATACTAGTTTTGGTAAATGATATTCAGGATTCAGAAGCACTCTTAGTAACATACAATTTAAGGGTTGGGAGGATGGCCTAATGGTTAAGGTGTTTGCCTTGCTAACACAAGGTGCAGCGTTTGAGTCTCATAAGGGGCAATTGGGTAGGCTTAAAATGGTTCGCAAGAGCAGTTAGCTTAGTACTAATCTATAAACAAAATTTCCATTTTTTTTATTTTTTATTTTTTGTCATTATGGCCCTTTTTCACATCAGCACTGAATCTAGGCAGTACAAATTATCACTATTAAGGACTTTAGCAAATTTGCTGTAGTTCTTTTTCTCTAAAGCATTTAATAATACAAAAAAGTACTAAATGCTTTAGAAAAAAAAGAACTACAGCAAATTTGCAAAGCATTTAGTAATACAAAAAAGTAAGGCCGGCCCTGGTGGTGCAGCAGTTAGCGTTGCCACCTCCCAGCAAGAGGTTCCCCAGTTCAATTCTCGGCAGGGGTGCCTTCTGTGTGGAGTCTGCATGTCCTCCCTGTGGTCATGTGGGTTTCCTCTGGGTGCTCCAGTTTCTTCCCACATCCCAAAGACATGCTGTAGGTGGATTGGACACTCTAAATTGGCCCTAGGTGTGAGTGTGTGTGTGTCTCCTGTGGAAGGTTGGGTGCTGGGCTGGCAACTCAACACCATAAAACTCCACTGCCAATCATGAGTGGACAGATGATCCACTGTGGCAAACCCTAACAGAGAAATTCTGAAAGAAGATTTAGTAATGCAAAAAAGTAATAGTGAAAGTGCCTTTCTTACAGCTGTCTTTCATGATTACTTTAGAAAGAAAACTTAATTTCATATTCTTCAAAATAAGACCTCATATAATGAGTTATTACTGGGTGAATAATATCAAAAGAACGCACATTTTCCAGGCATGTGTGTGTGTGTGTGTGTGTGTGTGTGTGTGTGTGTGTGTGTAAAACATATTATTCCATTATTCTGCATTCACACATTTATCTTATAGAATAGAATAGACTTTAGCCTTTATAGAGTTCATTCACTCAGTAGAAGCATGAAAGCATTCTTTAGCTATGTCAGAAACCTAGGAGGAAACTCCCAGATATGCTCAGAATTAGTTCAAAATGATGTGAAGATTATTGATCCTACAGACATTGCCAACATACTGGCTGACAGGTTCAGTGCAAACTTCTCCCCACCCTCCCCGCCTAAAGAAGAGATATCTATACCAAATGATTGCAGCCCCCCAAAATCTCCAACGCTCAGGTGAGAACTGCTCTCTCCGACCCTGGAAATTACCGTCCCATTAGCTTGACAAGCCTGATCTGCAAGGCCATGGAAAGGATCATAATGGATCTCATAAATAAAGACATAGGGAATTTGCAGACTTTGGATCAAACCCAGTTTGGCTTTGTCAAAGGCAGATCATGCCTTTTAAACTTGGTTGACTTTTTTGAAACAGTCACCAAGGCCATTGACGAGGGAAAGGCAGTCCATAAGTCCATACAGCCTACCTAGACCTGGCGAAGGCTTTCGATACAATACCCCACTCGGGTATCATTGAAAAACTCATCAACTTAAATGTAAACCCATACATTACAAGATGGGTTGCAAACTGGCTGAGTGACAGAACCCACAGGGTCAGAGTTGCTGGCGCCATGTCAGACTCTAAGCCTGTCACAAGTGGTGTCCCACAGGGCTCAGTCCTGGGCCCACTCTTGTTTGGCATCTACTTTTCTGAAGTACAAGCAAACACAGGAGGGTTATGGCTGACAAAGTTCGCAGATGACTGCAAACTGGGTGCCGTAGTTGAGAACACATCCGACACAGATATCCTTCAGAAGGGTCTCACAGAAACGGATAACTGGTGCCAGAGCCATGGCCTCAAGTTAAATGCCAAGAAATGCATAGTCATACCCTTCGGGAAAAATAAGGTTACCCCTAGCTACCATATAGGTGGCAATCCCCTGAACACAGAAGAAGTTATTAGGGTTGACAGTAGCCTTTCATTCGACACTCATATTGCTAAAGTAGTTAGGAAGACCTTCTATATTGCCCAGCTTATCATGAAGGGATTCTCATCTAGATCAAGGGAAGTCATAGTCTCCCTATACTCATCACTCATCAGACCAATGATCGAGTACAATGCCCCATTCGGAATGTATCTGACCCGACACTTGCAGCAGCTGGAGAGGCCACAAAAGTTCCTCACCAAAAGGATAAAGGGTCTCAAAAATCTGTCTTATGCTGCACGACTGAAAGAACTCCAGCTATATTCAGTTGCGTACCGCTTACTCAGAGGTGACCTATGCCTGACATACAAGGCCATGTCAAACCCAGATTTGATGAATATGCTTCATCTCAAAAAGTCTAGATCCCTCAGAGCCACATAGGCGGGTGACTTAAACCTCGACACGGTTATTAATAGGACGTGCTGGAGGGATAGATTCATCACCCAAAGACTCCCTATGCTGTGGAACAAAATCCCGGTTTATGTGAGGCAGAGCACCTCGCTGGCCTTGTTCAAGAGGAATCTTGACCAATGGATGGGAGATCGCAGATACACCCCAGGGGTTACCTCAGTGTCACTGCTCGACAGGGGCACAGCTAAATAATGGGCATAGTTTCTCCAAACTAAGGGGTGGCGTAAGCCACAAAACTATGGCTAGGCTTATAAATGCCCTCGGGCAGATAGCCTAGTATGAACCTATGAACCTATGAATCTATGAAAGAATGAAAAAAATACAACTGCTAATATGTTTAAATTTTGCTTGAAGGTTCATTTTTCCTTATTCACTTACGTGTTTACTGACAAATGCTTTGAATGAGTATTAGTTCATGTTTAAAATCTAAAAACACTGAAGGATGAGGCCATGATGTAGCCCGTCACCCAGATTTTCTCATGCCAACGATTCACTCATCCCTCATGGATAAGGAAAGCATCTAAATGTCCGAACACGAACATAGTCTTGTATGGTCCATTTCTGGTTATTTGTCTGCAAAACATTATTAAAAACTACAATGGGACTGTACAGCTAGGTTTCTTAAAGTCCTCATGGATCAATAGCCCAGTAGTTACCTATGAACTTATAAGATGGTAACCCAAGCCTTGAATAATTTTTTAATATTTGGTATGATTTACTGAGACAGCCCCACATTTTTGTGTAGAATGCTCTGTCTTAATTGGAAAATAAATAGGACCTTCAAAAAATTTATGTTTTTACAAAAATTATCTATTTAATAAATACAAATTTAGTAACATGTTTAAGGGTTGAGACTGTCGCCATAAGGTATGTCTTGTCTTCCAGCCAACACGTCAGGCCATTTCCATACAAAGTCTGTAAGATCTCTTAGCACTTTCTGTGGACAGTGCGCAAGTATATACTATGCTGTAGAATTTCAGTAACCTTGCCCCAGCACACACACACACACACACACACACACACACACACACACACACACACACACACACATTGATACAAGACCCAATTCCACTGCATATAACTCACACATATACAAGCCCATCTCTATAACTCACTAGTATATACTATGACACTGAAAATCTATTCCTACAACACAAACACACAATTGACATTTTTATACCGCTAATCCCACCCACACAGACAAATTGTATGTATATAACACATTAGGTCAGGTGTCACCACATCACAACATACACCTACCTCACTGATATATGCTAAGCTGAAGAAACTAGCCTTGCTTTGCGTACATTACAAAGATAGACACAGAATAAACACCACGCACCCCACAAATACACTTTGCACCTACATTCTCCACAGACGGGTAACATGACGTACTCTTGTAGGTAACATGGTGGCTACTAGATCATGTCTTATGGCTAAGAAATACAGTTATTATACTGCTTTGTAGAATAAACTACATAGCTTACCTTGGTTTTAGGTGCACGACACATCAAAACTCCAACACCCACCATTATGAGGCACGCTGCAGCTAGCAGTCCCAGCATCCCTAGGGGTATGGATTCCTCTACATGAAATGAAAATAGCTTGTTAGCAAATGATTTGGTCATGGCAGAAACCAAGCCGTACATCAGTCTTTAGTCTCCACAGTTAATATTTACAGCAACTATTATTAATAATTCAAGTTACTACCACATAGTGTACTGACCCCCTACATTTTCATAGGTCTACTGACCAATCTTATTTGGCAGCATAAGAAACCTTCTCCCACTAATGCTACTTATCATACCTGGTCAGCGAAGAAGTTACCCCTCCTCCGCCTATTAATATTACTTATCATATCTGATCAGCGAAGAAGTTACCCCTCCTCCGCCTATTAATATTACTTATCATATCTGGTCAGCGAAGAAGTTACCCCTCCTCCGCCTATTAATATTACTTATCATATCCTGTCAGTGAAGAAAGTTACCCCTCCTCCGCCTATTAATATTACTCATCATATTGAGTCAGTGAAGAAAGTTACCCCTCCTCTCCCCATTAATACTACTTATCACTTTTAGTCAATGAAGGAAGTCACCCTTCCTACACAAGGGGATGTGTTAACTCCCCATCAGACCTCTTGCTGCAGACTGTGTTATTGGGGTGAGTTAGCTCCAGTGCTGTTATTATCACACTGTAAATACCACATTATGTTATCCATGTAATAACAGTATACACCTGAATCAAGTTAACCTTACCCACTGTGGTGCAACATGTTGGATTCTAGGCTGTGTAGTCCATTACTCCCAGCAGTACCATCTTATACCATAAACTATGGTAATTATTGTCCATTGCTGCATTACTTGTCAGAGTATGCACTGTGGGTATGCTACTCAAAGCATTTCTGCCTGTCACAGGGTATAGAGTGGGGTACATTACTCACATCAAGGTAAATGTACACTGTGGGGTGTATTACTTTAAGCTGAGGATATACTGGGCTTTCTATTGAAATGTCAGCACTCTGAATGCCGAGTGCCAACAAGACAAAAAAAAAAAAAAAAAAAAAAAATTCTTTTTGCAGGGGGTCAAGCCCCCTACACTCCCCAGACTTATATATACCAATTCTGAGTTTGCCATACTCAGAGAACAGGGGATACTCCGAGAAATGGCATTTCAGACTTAGTATATATAAGTCCAATATTTTGGTCATTCAGTCTTTATGTAGAGCAAGCCCTGATATTTGAAATGGTTACTAATATACTGTGGTGTATGTTATTCCTAGTACTGTTTGCTGCAATAGTATAAAATATGAAGTATGCCTTACCCAGCTCTTGCCACCCCCATAGTGCCTTTTTTAGGCAAGGCTCAAAAGTCAAACCCACCTCCATAATCAGCACAAGGAACAAGAAACTAAGGGTAATGCTGCTAAACGCCAGAAGTCTTAACCTCAAGATGCATGCACTCAAAGCTCTCCTCAGTATGGAGAACATCGATATCTGTGCAGTGACAGAAACCTGGTTCAAGGCTCCGGAGAGCACCCCAGCACTACCAGGTTATACCTTATATCATGCTTTTCGACCCCAAAACCCAGACCGAACCACAAAAGGAGGGGGAGTTTCCATATTTATCAAGGATATCCACACCTCCAGGTTAGTGGCATTGCACGAAGTATCGGAGACCATCCATGTGCAACTGACAGAGGGCAAGACTGCTTTTCAGTTTATAGCATCCTACAGACCACCCTCTCAAAGTCAGGAATCCCACTCGGCTTTCCTGAAAACATTGGAGAACATGAAGATCTCTCAGAACACCATTATATTGGGCGACTTCAACTACACAAACATAGACTGGGAGCATTACTCAAGCCCCAGCACCTTAGCCCAAAGGTTCCTGGAATTTATAAACTCAAATGCTATGGAACAACTAGTCACCACTCCCACAAGAGGGGAAAACATACTAGACCTGATAATTACCAACATGGGGACTCTATGCTCCATACCAGAAGTATATCCCTCATTGGTAAGATCAGACCATAAATTAATTTCACTGGATATCCACATCCCGACCCCACCCCCAGCCCAGAAAACCACAGTAAAAAACTTCTCAAAAGTGAACTTCACACTTCTCAAAACCGAAGTGGAATCCTTCAAGGCCCCAGAGCCAGTGGAAACTACAGCCCAAACTGCAGAATCCTATATAAATGCATTCTACGGACATCTCCAGGAATGCATGGCTCATGCTATCCCAAACAAAATCAAGACCCAATCATCCAAAGGCAGGCGTCCAGTCTGGTGGACCCCAGCCATAAATAAACTGTACAACAGAAGGAGGAAGCTACTACATGATAGAGCAAAATCCCTAAAAGGGAAGGCATCTCTGATCAGTACTAGCAAAAAATTACGATCCCTCATAAATTCCTCCAAGGCCAGCTTTGAGAGAAAAATTGCACAGGACACTAAAGACAATCATAAGGCTTTTTTCAGTTATGTTAGGAACCTGGGATGCAACTCCCAAACTTGTTCTGAGTTGATTCTAAACAACAAAAAATACACTGAACCCACAGACATCGCCAATATCCTGGCAGACAGGTTCAGTGCAAACTTCTCCACCTACATGACCCCAAAAGAGCAAGTATCTATCCCGGCAGAGTGCAGCCTCCCAAACATCTTTGATGCTCAGGTGAAGGCCGCCCTCTCCAAAGCAAAAAGCACTGCTTCCATGGGACCAGATGGTGTCCCGGGTTGTGTCCTACATGAACTCCAAGAAGAACTAATCCCTCAAGTAAAACTGCTGTACAATCTCAGCCTCACTACAGGATATGTGCCCAAAGAATGGCGTACAGCAACAGTGGTCCCATTCGACAAAGGTGGCGCCTCTGCAGACCCTGGAAACTATCGCCCCATAAGCCTGACTAGCCTAATATGCAAGGCTATGGAGAGGATCATCATGGAACTCATAAACAAAGACATTGGGGACCTACGGACTCTAGATCCTACCCAATTTGGCTTTGTCAAGGGCAGATCCTGCCTTTTGAATCTGGTCGACTTCTTCAAAACAGTCACCAAGGCCATAGATGAAGGGAAGGTAGTCCACACAGCCTATCTCGACCTCGCAAAGGCATTTGACACAATACCCCACTCAGGCATCATAGATAAACTATCCAGCCTAAATATAAACCCCTATGTCACAAGATGGGTCGCAAACTGGCTCAAAGACAGAACCCACAGAGTCAGAGTTGCTGGGGTCATGTCAGACTCGAAACCGGTCACAAGTGGCGTCCCACAAGGTTCTGTCCTGGGACCTCTCTTGTTCGGTATTTACTTTTCTGAGGTACAGGCCAACGTGGGAGGACTATGGCTCACCAAGTTCGCAGATGACTGCAAACTGGGCACCATAATTGACTCTCCAGCTGACACAAACATCCTTCAAAAAGGTCTCGCAGAGATGGATAACTGGTACCAAAGCCATGGTCTAAAGCTAAATGCCAAAAAGTGTTTGGCAAAAACAATGTGCCCACAAATTACCACATAGGTGGTAACCCATTAAGTACAGAGAAAGTAATTAGGGATCTGGGGAACCAAGTTGATAGCAATCTCTCCTTTGACAACCACATTGCCAAAGTGGTTGGAAAGACCTTCTATATAGCCGACCTCATCATGAAAGGATTCACATCTAGATCAAGAGAGGTAATCGTGCCCCTTTATTCATCCCTCATCAGGCCCATCATAGAATACAATGCCCCTTTTAGGATGTACCTTACCCGACACCTGCAGCAATTAGAAAGACCCCAAAAGTACCTCACCAGGAGGATCAAGGGACTCAAACAGATGCCATATGCTGCTCGCTTAAAAAAACTCCAGCTCTACTCAGTTGCATACCGCCTATTTCGAGGCGATCTATGCCTGACATATAAAGCTATGTCCAACCCAGAATTAATGGACAAGCTCCACCTCAGTAAATCTAAATCCCTTAGAGCCACGCGCTTGAGGGACTTGAACCTCAGCACAGAAATAAAAAGAACATGCTGGAGGGACAGATTCATAACCCAGAGGCTCCCTTCGCTCTGGAATAGAATTCCAATTCATGTTAGGCAGAGCAGCTCACTGACCCTCTTCAAGAAGAATCTTGATGAGTGGATGGGAGATCGTAGGTTTGTCCCGGGGATTACTTCCATGTCACTATTAGACAGAGGCACAGTAAACTAAACGTTAAAAAGGGCACAGTATACTCAAATCAAGGGGTGGCATAAGCCAAACACAATCGGGCTAGGCTTATAAATGCCCTAGGGCAGATAGCCTAGTATGAACCTATGAACCAAAAGCAAAAGGGATATCACTCTGCAGAGGAAGAGTTCCCTCCTAAGCCTAAATAGAAAAATCTGAAATCTTGTAAAGTCTTTTAAAGCAAATTATGAAACTAAAATTGCATTCCTAGCTAAGGATAAACATAAGGCATTCTTTAACTATGAAAATCCAAAATGAGCACTTGGAATAAGCCAACAACACTGCGTGATCAAAGAAAACACAGTTTATTAAACACTCCACACACTTTAAAAAGGCCTATACAAGTACAGAAATCATTAACACTCCCAATACAAAAATAAGCGTTTTCGTCTACAAAGAGACTTCTTCAGATGAAATGCATACCTAAAACAAACTACACAGTATATACCCTTCCTTAATTAATGCCACAATCCTTTTGGTAGGAACAAAATAAAAAGCCCTAAAATAACTATATATTACGTAAAACTTCCCTAACTCTATTAAAATTGCACATTAATTAATATAAAAAACCTTAGCTAACTATGTCCAAAAACTAAAAAAGAAATTCCCAGCTATGTGCCAAACTGGTTGCAGATAAGATCACTTATACTACACCAGAAGATATTGCCAACTTGCTAGATGACAGATTTAGTGCAAACTTCATACTTCATCCCCACCTACCACATCCCAAAGCATACCTGACACCAGCCTTCTGTCTAGTATCTCATGAGAACAGGTCATCTCTGCACTCACCAAGGCCAAAAACTCGGCCTCAATGGGACCAGATAATATCCCAGGTTGTTTACTAAATAATCAAAAAAAAGTCCTACTGGACCCACTTGGAGTTCTCTTTAACCATAGTTTGAAAACTATGTTCTTGCAGAATGGAGAACAGCAAAAGTAATCCCCCTGCACAAAGAGAGGCCAGAAACTGACCCTGGGAACTAAAAACCCGTAAGTCTTACCAGCTTCATCTACAAGGCCATGGAAAGAATTATCATGGACCTTATCTACAAAGACAATGGCGATCTCCAAATGTTGGACCCAACCCAGTTTGGCTTTGTTAAGGGTAGATCATGCTTTTTAAACCTGATGGACATCTTTGAGAATGTCAGCAAAGCCATGGACGTAGGTAAGACAGTGTACACTACCTACCTTAACCTTGCCAAAGCTTTTGACACAATTCCCCACTCTGGCATTGTTGAGAAACTCTCCAAGATAGGGATTAAACCTTACATTACTAGATAGTAGCCAACTGGTTCATGGACAGAACATATTCTGTCATAATTGGTGACTCCACCTCCACCATTAGACCTGTCATCAGTGGAGTACCACAGGGTTCTGTGCTGGGCCCGTTACTGTTTGGCATCTATTTCTCAGAAGTCCAGGCCAAAGCAGATGGCCTCTGACTCACCAAGTTTGCTGATGATTGCAAACTAGGAACAATCACTGACTCCTCCAATGATGTTAACATATTACAGGAAGGGTTAACACAAACAAATAATTGGTGCCTAAGCCATGATCTAAAACTAAATGCAAAAAAAATGCATTATTACTCCCTTCCTTTGGCAAAACGGAATTCCCTACAGATTACAATACTGACAGCACCCCCCTGATTTTCAACCCAGTGGTGCAAGACTTGGGACCACAGGTTGATAGAAATCTTAACTTTGACTATCAAGTTTCCACAGTGGTTAGGAAAGCCTTCTACATTGTGCACCTTCTTAGCAAGAGCATAGCATCCAGGTCAAGGGATATTATAACTCCACTGTGCTCAACCCTCATCAGACCACTAATAGAGTATAATGCACCCTTTTGCATGTACCTCATCAGACACCCACAGCAGCTGGAGAGACCTCAGAGGTTTCTCACTAAGGAAATACAGGGACTCTACCCTGTATTTTATAGGCTGCTGAGAGGCAACTTGTGCCTGGCCTATAGGGCAATCTCCAGCCCTGCCCTAATGGAAATGCTGCACATCCACAAGTCCAGTGGCACAAGAGTCACTCGCTCTAGGGATCTCAACCTAGCTTGTGACATTAACAGAACATGCTGTTGAGACAGCTACACCCCCGCAGACTGACACTTCTCTGGAATCAACTTCCTAATCAAATGAAACAAACTTCCTCAGTGACCCTAACTAATCCCAGCCTAGAAAATAGTATGGGATACCTCAAATTCATCCCTGGTATGGCACCCATGTCCCTCATGGGCAGGGGTAGCCAATGTTGATCACAGACCCACTCTGTTCATAAATTTGTTCTGCAAACTACCCAAAAAATAAATAGGGATACTTGGGATTAACATGGCTAGGCTTGTAAAGGCTCTAGGGCTGCTAGCCTAATAACCTCCAATGAACCTATGAATCACGTACATATAGAACCATTAGAACCAAAAGTATCTTATTTGCTTGTATTTTATTGATGATAGTTCTCACTGTTTTATCTATAACTTCTTCAGCTACTTGCTCAAAATCCCATTTCAACCAAATTCCCAAGTGAATTATTCTGTCATGTCCCTAACAAAAGGGGGAGTCTTGTACCAAGTCATGTGCTGGGACACAATTCATTGCTGTAGCCTTTGTTTTTGCTTCATTAACTTTACATTTTGCTATATTATTAAAATACTTCATTATAAATAATTTTTATATCATGTTCTAGATTGTTAAAATATAACATTATGCTACCCACAAATGGTGCATTTTTCCATTTATATCCAACAGTGTTTGATTATCATATGTCATTGGTTAATCATTTTAAATATAACGAAAACAGTACTGATGAAAATAGACACCACGGCCTAGTTCCTCTTGTAAGGTTAAATACTATTTAGATACTTCCTCTCTAAATATTAACTACAATGTTATTCATGTTTGTGGAAATCCAAATGCCTCAAAAGATCTCTTCATAAATTTCCAACTCATTCTGTGCATCCAGTCCTAGTAACATGAATATATTATTACTGCTCAGTGCATCCTTTTGTATCATGAGGCTTCTGTTGATATTGTTAGATGTTTGCCTGTCTTCTATGAACCCACACTGATCTAGGCCTGCTATTCTCAACAATATTTTGGCATTCTTTTCACCAAAATTGACATAAACATTCTGTATTCATCAATCAAAATCCTAATGGATCTCTAAGACCCCAAATCTGTAGGAAAGATGCAACTGATATAACCAGCACTAACACTCCTTTCCGAGTCAAAGGCACATCCCCACACAGAAAAAAATATTGTTAAAAAGTACTGGCCAGACGTTTATCATTTTCTGCTCCTTCCTGTTTCACACTGTTGGTAACACACTGGGTGTATTCTGATTTTACATTGCTTTATTAACTTCAAATTATTTTATTTTTTGATGCTGATACATCTTCTCGACTTCTATTAATTGAAGGAGTTACAATTGTACCAAATGTGTTACCATTCCCTGTGTACTACTCTTAACCTGTAAATAGTACCTATATAATGTACTGTGATGATCAGCTGTTATGTTATAACATTTCCTGTGCCCACATTTACCATACCATTCCCATAATCCCTGATTTTAGTTATCATCCTTTATGCATTTTGTTGGCTCAAACATTTGGCCAACAATTGGGTTGTTGAAAGGTTATTGTTAAAAATAGTTGTTTTAAAACCATTGTTCTGTGATCATATTTTTTAAGTACTCCTGCACAGACATTCTACCTTCTTTCAGTCGCTCTTAACCCTGTTGTGTTCCACTTATTTATTTATTTATACATTAAATTCTTTATTTATTGCTTCTCTTAATCCTTTACTTTTTTAACCTTCTAGACACCTACTGTTTCATATCTCATTTGTTCTCATTGTAACCAGATTTATAATATTCACTTTACAATTACCTCTATTCTTTGCAAACTCTTTACTGCTTAAGCTTAACTCTAATAACATTTAATGACATACTCGATAATTAAATGACTTCTTTTTCAGAAAAAGAAAGACTAGAAAATGCCAGTGTTTATGACAACAGACTTTTACTTGCTTTCAAAACTTAATTTGTACAGGTGTATGGTCTGACAATATCACTGGATTGCTTTTCATAGTTTGGGCCATGCTAACATCACATTATCCAGTTGAAGAACCACATTTTGCTGGAAAATAGGTTCATTCCATTTCATTCTGTGTTATTATTTTTACATATATATGAGCCCAAGTACACACATATATATGGTGTCTTGCTCTTCCAGACATTTTTATCTATTTCCTACAGTGTTTGAGTGTCTTGCTATTACCGTACATCCTTAATGAAGTATATACCCATCCATCCCTGACATTTTTATATGTTGTCTCACTGCATTTGGTGGAATATATACTTTAAAATAAATTTTGAAATAAACTTTTTGTCATGAACTGTAACATTTTATTCGTACTGATGTTATATTGTAATATTCTTGTAAATAATTTTCATGTATTTTTACTGTTACATTTTTTTATACTGTTACATTTTTTATGCTTATGATTTAACTGGAGATTTTCTCCTCGGGCCTCCACTGAAAAAGGGCTATGCCCAGTTGGACCATCCCGGTAAACAAATGTCAAATAAAATATATAGCGCAGTCACTGTAATTCTTATACCCTCCCACAACAACTCTCCACTGTAAATCTTCCCTGCATGTCATTCTTTATTTCTGCATTCTTTATATATTTACCCTTTTTAATTAATATTAAAACAAATTTTCTCACTCTCTTTCTAATCCAGCAAAGAAACCCTCTGGCCCACTTTTTTTTTATAGAAAAAATGATGTTCTATATGATCCAAGTGTATTTCCTGCAGCATTATTATCTGGGCATTACTAATGTAAACATAAGTTAGTGTTTCTCCTATTTCATCATATCATCTAGGCCATTAGCATTCCAAACCCATATGTCAAATTGTGTCTTAGTAAAGACTATATACTTTACTTGTATTCCTTGTCTTTCTGTTACAAACTAGTCCGGCTTAGTCCGTTTCTATCACTTTTTTATAACTTTAAATAGTTCTGCATAATATTGTCTCAGTTGACTCCTATCTCTCGTTATAATACACAAGTCTCTCCCTGCTTCAGAAATAAACAGCATATTAACTATAAACATATTTTTGTACCACAACAGAACTGAAACCTGGTACAAACAGCACTATAAAGCTTCTCCCAGTCCTCTCTAGTATCACCCTGATTTGCCTTTGAGATAATCAGCTGCTGTTTTTACTCACTAGCCTATTCACTCCTCTTGCCTGCTGCATTTTATTTCTACACCTGCCCCTACACCCCTGTGCTGCAGGATAGTTAGGCTATCTGTATTCTTTCATATTACTTTCTAGAGACTGAATCACAAACGCATACACACAAGTACAGAGAAAGCCCTATGTGCAGACACTCTTATAGTCATAGAAGTACTTATAATAAAGACCCCTCACTAAAACTTTTAGAAATAAAACAGGCTTGTGGTACACTTAGACTGAAAGCCAGGGAGAGAAATTGACAAAATTAACAGAATTGACAGAGTGAAGAAGGGAGGGCAAGGAGTTGTAAGGTATGGACAGATACGTGCTCACATTTATGGATATAGTTTGCCCTGGTGCTGAGCAAGAACAGAGCCAACTTTTGGCTATGTCAAGTTGCTTATTATATGATACACTATGGTGCATGTTACCCTAACAGAAAGGCAATACTGCATACAGGGCTGCTGTTACATGATATATATAAACGGTGCTGTGATATATATGTTGTATTATGTATCAGCAAATGTGCACAATATCGAACTCTATTTGGTCGACAGAAACAGATGGATGATGTACACGGACTTGGCAATCCCTGGGTAGGGGATCATTCCCTTTCCCTGGTAATTGCGTGATCTTGCGATTAGTACAGGCTCAGAGGAGTGGGGAAAATCCTCAGAGCATGAGCAGTATATGTTGAAATTCTGTGTTTTGACATATCTATATATATATATATATATATATATATATATATATATATAAGAATATGTGAGATTGTTTTGTTTATTCCTTGCACTGCTGTGTATAACAATCTCCCAGCACCACTATTTCTAGGTATATTTTAGTTACATTATAAGTATATTAGTATACTATACGTATAGTATAGATATGCTACTTCTACGACTCTTCACAAAGGGGAATAGTTCTCCAGCCCTGCAGCCAATGTATTACTGAATATACTGTACTGTATAATACTCCCAGTAATACTGCCTGCAGCAGTGTACAGCACACAGTACAATTTTCTCTGCCCTGCATCAAATGGAGTATATTGTACTGCATGATGCTTCCAATAATACTAACTGCAGTAGTGTACACCACAGTTTGTAATTCTCTCAACCCTGCAGCCAATGTATTATTGAGTATACTGTACTGCATGATACTGCCAGTAATACTGTCTGCCGTAGTGTATAGCACAGGGTGTAATTCTCCCAGCCATGCAGCAAATGTATTAATGAGTATACCATGCTGCATGGTACTCCCAGTAATACTGCCTGCAGCAGTGTACAGCACAGGGTGTAATCCTCTCAGCCCTGCAGCCAATGTATTACTGAGTGTACTGTACTGCGTAATACTCCCAATAATACTGCCAGCAGCAGCATACACCACAGGGTGTAATTCACCCAGCCCTGCAGCAAATGTTTTAATAAGTATGCCATATTGAGTGGTACTCCAATAATACTGCCTGCTGCAGCGTACACCACAGTTTGTAATTCTCCCAGCCCTACAGTCAGTGTATTACTGAGTATATTGTACAGCGTCATAATCCCAATAATACTGCCTGCAGCAGCGTACATCACAGGGTGTAATTCACTCAGCTATGCAGCCAATGTATTACTGAGTATACTCTACTGCATGATACTCCCAATAATACTGCCTGCAGCAGTGTACAACACAGGGGTGAACACTCCCAGCCCTGCAGCCAATGTATTATTGAGTATACTGTACTGCGTTATACTCCCAATAATACTGCCTGCAGCAGTGTACAGCACAGGGTGTAATTCTCCCAGCCTTGCAGCCAATGTATTACTTAGTACACTGTACTGCATGATACTCAGTAATAATGCCTGCAGCAGTGTATAACACAGGGTGTAATTCTCTCAGTTCTTCAGCCAGTTAATTACCGAGTATACTGTACTGCATGTTACTCCCAATAACACTGCATGCAGCAGTGTACACCACAGAGTGCAATTCTACCAGCAAGTCTGTTTACTTACTATGTATACAGTAAAATGACTACTTCTATCACTGCTGCCTGTTACTTGACAATGTATAAATAGTATTACTATCAATAGTGTTAATCCCAGTATTGCTACCTGTTACAATGTAAAGTGCAGGGTATAACTGTCCAGCAGTGTTGCCTACTGCAGGGTGAAGTATGGGGTTATTACACCTGTCACTGCTACTTCTTACTGAGTATTCCATGTGTTATGTTTCTTAAGGCAATGCCTTCAGAAAAAGGTATAATCATTAATGTATGGTATGTTACTCCTTGAAATCTTAGTATCATGGACTATTTATGGGAAATGTTAAACCCATCAGTACGGCCTGTTACAGCCTGTTAATACAGGCTATACTTTATGGAAAGTTATGTAATAAATCAATAAATAAATAAAACAAAATGAAAATAAATAAATAAATACAATATACTACGGACATATTACCTACAGACAATGCTACTTACTATACTCCACCAGGGACATGGCATCCCTGCAGTACCACTTGAAGCAGACAGAGCTGCAGGGTATTAACCTACAACAATGCCTCACATTAGAACCACATATCGGGGTATGTTAAAAGGAATATCACATCTGACAACTGTATATCAAAACAGCGCACACAGGCATATCACTCGCATTGTATCATTACAATGCTGGTGCATCATGTGTGCTAAAATGTACAAATGCTTAGGAAAGGCTGAGGTGTGTAACAGTGTATAAAAGCATTAATAGCACTCTATGTTATAAGCAAATAAACATGTAAAACTACTTCTCATATGCCCTCCAGATTCAATCTCATGGATTTAAACTTCAAGAAAACACTACATATCTACACAACAGGATGAATGAAAATTGACAACATCAAATCAAATCAAACTTCACTGCAGAAATAAGGTAACCCCATTTGCAATCAGTCACTTACTCTGATGTTTAATAAACTTTTCTTGAAAGATTTTTTTTATACAAGACTGTTCTTTAAGCATAAACAAAATATTGCTTCTTGTCTATGCATTTTATGATCTGTATTTTGCATGCACTAGAATCAGTTTGGTTCTAATTATCAAAGCTAAACTCAAGATCATCCCATTTCACTCAGTTTGATCCCATTTCCCCAGAAATGGTGTGACCGTAAGGGAGGTTAATATTATGGGGGGGGGCTTCAAACTCTGGGAAGTACTTTTTCTGCAGGATGCCAACTTGACAAAACACAATTTCAACAACACTGTCCTAAACATTTAGGACCAAATCCTTCTTGAACACATCATAACATCAGCTAACCTTACATGATGCAGTCTGTCCAATTCAACATTAGTCACAGATAGCAGACACTTGGCACAGTTAAGACCAGAATTTGAAATTGTGAAAATATCACAAATAACCTCTACTTGCTCCGCTTCTGGTATGACATACAAAAGGCATGTGTGTGTCCTGAGGATGAATTGTGTGCCCACACTTGAGACCTTTTCATTCTCTATAGTCACAAAAACAAGGTAAACAGGAGCATAACAATTTCCAGTAGCAAAATTCACCAATCTGAAGCAGCAGTACAATCCAAATCCTAACAAACACTAAAACTGCAAAACCAATTAAAGTCGTCATAGCTGCTGTACAGAAACAAGGTAAACAGGAGCATAACAATTTCCACTAGCAAATTCACAAATCTGAAGCAGCAGTTAAATCCAAATTCTAACAAACACTAGAACTGCAAAACCAACTAAAATCTTCATAGCTGCTGTAGAGCACAAGTAGGCAGCAGTGTCATTTTGAGAGAACAGCCAGAATGTTAACATGTATGAGTGTGGCAGTCAGGTCTGTTTATAAGTTTAAGTTACAAAGCCTCATTTCTGATGTATTTGTGTGTAATAAAACTGCATGAACTGAACCCATGAATGTTCGTCTGTTCTATCCTGACCAGACGAGCGACATGGTCTCAGAACTGGGATTAGAAAAGCTACTTCTTAGAGCCATGAGCTGCAGAGTTGAAGGTGAAGGCAGACAAAGCAGGTTGAGTAAAAAAAGAGCACAGACAAATGAAAAAGGGTCAGAAACATGCTAAAGGTATATAAAACTGTACAAATGATTTATTTGGTAAAGAAAATGAAATGGCGCATTTATAAGGCACAAAACACGTTATTAATCAAACGAGTCGCACAAAATGTATTATTAAGCAAAGGAAAGGCACAAACAGCATTATTAATTAAGCAAAATGTTCAAAATCACGATATTTGATAAAACTATCAAAACTATTCATATAGGGCTCAGAATTACCATTGGTTTGTATAACAAGCACGTTTAAAATAAAACAGGCACAAGAAAAGTACAGTGAGCACGATAAGAGATTAAAAGGGCATAATAAGCACAATAAAAGTATAATGAGCATGATAAGAGATTAAAAGGCATTACAAGTACAATAAAAGTATAATGAGCATGATAAGAGATTAAAAGGGCATAAGTACAATAAAAGTATAATGAGCATGATAAGAGATTAAAAGGGCATAATAAGTAGAATAAAAGTATAATGAGCATGATAAGAGATTAAAAGGCAATACAAGTACAATAAAAGTATAATGAACATGATAAGAGATTAAAAGGGCATAATAAGTACAATAAAAGTATAACAAGCATGATAAGAGATTAAAAGGGCATAATAAGTACAATAAAAGTATAATGAGCATGATAAGAGATTAAAAGGCATTACAAGTACAATAAAAGTACAATGAGCATGATAAGAGATTAAAAGGGTATACTAAACACAATAAAAGTATAATGAGCATGATAAGAGATTAAAAGGGCATAATAAGTATAATAAAAGTTTAATGAGCATGATAAGAGATTACAATGGCATAATAAGCACAATAAAAGTATAATGAGCATGATTAGAGATTAAAAGGGCATAACAAGTACAATAAAAGTATAATGAGCATGATAAGAGATTAAAAGGGCATAATAAGTAGAATAAAAGTATAATGAGCATGATAAGAGATTAAAAGGCATTACAAGTACAATAAAAGTACAATGAGCATGATAAGAGATTAAAAGGGCATAATAAGTACAATAAAAGTATAATGAGCATGATAAGAGATTAAAAGGGCATAATAAGTATAATAAAAGTTTAATGAGCATGATAAGAGATTACAATGGCATAATAAGCACAATAAAAGTATAATGAGCATGATTAGAGATTAAAAGGGCATAACAAGTACAATAAAAGTATAATGAGCATGATAAGAGATTAAAAGGGCATAATAAGTAGAATAAAAGTATAATGAGCATGATAAGAGATTAAAAGGCATTACAAGTACAATAAAAGTACAATGAGCATGATAAGAGATTAAAAGGGCATAATAAGTACAATAAAAGTATAAAGAGCATGATAAGAGATTTAAAGGGCATAATAAGTACAATAAAAGTATAATGAGCATCATAAGAGATTAAAAGGCATTACAAGTACAATAAAAGTATAATGAGCATGATAAGAGGTTAAAAGGGCATAATAAGTATAATAAAAGTTTAATGAGCATGATAAGAGATTACAATGGCATAATAAGCACAATAAAAGTATAATGAGCATGATTAGAGATGAAAAGGGCATAACAAGTACAATAAAAGTATAATGAGCATGATAAGAGATTAAAAGGGCATAACAAGCCTTCTAGCTTGTTTTTTTTCTTATAACTAGCCAGTTTTCTAGTTTCAGCACTGAAATCTGTTTCTTTGATCTCAGCACTTGTTCAGATTAAAAAAAAATTTCATCTGCTTTTACTGTACTTGTGTTTCTACCTACTTCATTTTACTTTTGCATCATCTTAAAAATACTCAATTGTATTTATTACTGCTTGGTGTAACTCATTCTAAGCCTTTTGGTTTAAACACTTGGGCTTCGGACCAGTTGTTTTGCACTGAGAGGGTTTGTGGTCTGCACTGTTGTGGCAGAACAGGTAGCTTACATCCTTCTAGGTTGGGAACTGCTGATTGAGGGCTCAGTGTCTGTTATTCTAAAAGTGGATTAATTCTGGTTTAAGCACTTGGGCTTTCAGGCCAGTTATTTTACATTAAGAGGGTTCGTGGTCTGCACTCTTGTGGGAGGAGAGGCTGGACTCTGCCCTTCTGAGCTGGGAATTTCTGGTTAAAGGCTTATAGTGCATGCATATCTGAACTGCTTCTTACTGAAGTTGGTGTGCCTCGTTTGCTGTGGCATAGACTGGATTCGGGCCTGCTGGATCTAGCTTTGTTTGTGTAACTTGAGCACTAATCCAGACATTCTCTAAAGTATTCAATTGTATTTATTACTGCTTGGTTGTAACTTGATTAAAGTGTAGCTATCATTCTAAGTATTTTGGATTAAGCACTTGGGCTTCAGACCAGTTGTTTTACATTAGGAAGGTTTGTGGCAAGCACTGTGGTGTCAGGACAGGTAGCTTTCATCCTTCTAAGTTGGGAACTGCTGATTGAGAGCCCAGTGTCCAAGTGTATTAGTTCTGGTTTAAGCACTTGGGCTTCAGGCCAGTTATTTTACATTAAGAAGGTTCGTGGTCTGCACTCTTGTGGGAGAAGAGGCTGGACTCTGCTCTTCTGAGCTGGGAATTTCTGGTTAAAGGTTTATAGTGCCTGAATATTTGAACTGTATCTTACTGAAATTGGTACACCTTGTTTGCTGTAGCATAGACTAGATCCAGGCCTGCTGAATCTAGCTTTGTTTATATGCTTCTTGTTTGTTTTCTTGTTATTTCCCTGGAACGCTAATTCCACCTAATACGCTTCTCAGCTTCTGTGGATCACTAGTGATATCTGCATTGCTTACTGTACTTATTTCCTTGTTTCACTTGAAAGAAAGTTACTGTTTGTCGTTTTTGCATTTAGTTACTTGTAACACATTGCACTCAAGTTACCTGGCACTTGCTCACTAAAGCAATTATATAAGTCAGCACTAAAAATTAAAAGCACTACACCCTCACTCCCCACTGGCCCTTGTTTTCAATTATTAAGGAATTGCCAATATTATTCTAGCATGTCCAAAGGTCAGTTGTCAATCTCCTCTCTGGTCCAGCTGGTGAATCTGGGAATCTTGAGGCAATGTTATAACTGCCTCATGTACACAGACAACCCTCTCCTCCTCCCACATAACACAAATACTTGCGAGAGATGCAGCTATTTAGCCAAACTGGAGGCTGAGCTCTCTCAACTCAGGACTGGCAAGACCAGACAGGAGGAGAAGGCAACTACACACACCACAAAACCAGCCTCACATAATGCTACCACACCACTGAATCAAACACATAAACACACAAAGACATACTCGGAGACTCTGAGTAAAAATTTACCTAAACAGCAGAGGCCTCCAAAGCAGACACCCAAACAACTGCTACCTCAAGACACCCCACAAGCAACACATAAACCACAAAATCAGTGTGCAAAGCAGTCACAGCCCTTAAGGCCAAATACAACACCAAATATACTTGTCATAGGAGACTCCATAGTCAGACACACTGACGTCCCACTCACCAGGCTGAACAAGGAGAGGGTCACAGTAAGCTGCCTATCGGGCGCTAGAATCTGCCACATAACACAAGCACTCGGGTCACTCCACGGCAAGTACAAATATGACACAGTCATTGTCCATGCTGGTGTGAACGACCTGAGACGAACCTCCCTGGACTACATGAAAAGAGACATAGAGGAGCTCTCTGATTATGTAGCCCAGGCAGGTATGACCCTGACCCTGAGCAGTATCCTTCCTTCACCAAGAATGATGCCACAATATAGAGACAAGATGATCAGCTTTAACAATTGGCTTAATGTCTGGTGTCATTCAAAGGGGATCCAGTGTCTGTCTGCGTGGGATGACATGCTTGACAAGCCACGCTGCTTCAAGGGACGGCTTGCACCTGTCACCCTGGGATTCGGATATTGGCTAAGGCTCTTGCCACCCCATAGTGCCTTTTTTACGCAAGGCTCACATTCTAAACCTACCGCCCTAGAAAACAAAATGGGAAGAAACTGAGGGTAATGCTGCTCAATGCCAGAAGTCTAAATCTCAAAATGCACGCACTCGAGGCCCTTCTCAGTATGGAGAACATCGATGTCTGTGCTGTAACTGAAACCTGGTTCAAGGCTCCTGAGAGCACCCCGGCACTATTCGGTTTTACCTCATATCATGCGTTCGGCCCCAAAACCCGGACCACACCACAAAAGGAGGGTGTATCCATATTCATAAAGGATACCCACACCTCCAGGTTGGTGGCAACGCACGAAGCTTCGGAAACCATCCAGGTGTAAGTAACCATAGGCAAAACTGCTCTACAAATTGTAGCATGCTACAGGCCACCCTCTCAAACTCAGGAACCCCACACAGCCTTCCTGAAGACACTGGAGGGTATAAATGTATCTCCAAACACCATCATATTGGGTGACTTCAACTACCCGAATATAGACTGGGAACATTACTCAAGCCCTAACTTTCTAGCCCAATGGTTCCTGGAGTTCATAAATTCAAATGCCATGGAACAGCTAGTCACTGTTCCCACGAGAGGAGAAAATATACTAGATCTCATTATCACAAACATGGGGACAAAATGCTCCACACCGGAAGTATATCCCTCATTGGTGAGATCTGATCATAAACTAATCTCACTGGAAATCCACATCCCGCCCCAACCCCAAACAAAAAAGACCACAGTGAAGAACTTCTCTAAAGCAAACTTCACACTACTCAAGACTGATGTGGTATCCTTCAAGGCCCCTGAGCCAGTGGAAACCACAACCCAAGCTGCGGAAGCCCTTACAAATGACTTCTATGAACACCTCCAGGACTGCATGGATCAGGCAATCCCAAATAAAACTAAGACTCTTTCCACAAAGGGCAAACATCCAGTCTGGTGGACCCCAGCCATTAACAAACTTTACAATAAGAGGAGAAAGCTATTACATAATAAACAAAATCCATAAAAGGGAAGTCACCCCTGATCATTATTAGTATAAAAATATGAGCACTCATAAAATCAACTAAGGCCAATTTTGAGAGAAAAATTGCCATGGATTCAAAGGACAATCATAAGGCCTTTTTCAGCTATGTTAGGAACCTGGGTGGAAACTCCCAGATATGCTCAGAATTAGTCCAAAATGATACAAAAATCACTGAACCCACAGACATTGCCAACATACTGTCAGACAGGTTCAGTGTAAACTTCACCCCCCTCTCCCCCCCAAAGGAGAGATAACTATCCCAGCGGAGTGTAGCCTCCCAGACATCTCAAATGCGCAGGTGAAAGCTGCTCTCTCTAAAGCTAAAAACACAGCATCAATGGGACTGGATGGTGTCCCCGGCTGTGTGCTACATGAGCTAAATGAGGAATTAAACCCGCACATAAGGCAGCTGTTTAATCTCAGCCTTACCACAGGATACATGCTCAAGGAGTGGAGTATGGCAACTGTGGTCCCACTCCACAAAGGCGATGCCTCTACAGACCCTGGTAATTACCACCCCATAAGCTTAACAAGTCTAGTCTGCAAAGCTATGTTGAGGATCATAATGGAGCTCATAAACAAAGATATAGGGGACTTGCAGACATTGGACCCGACCCAGTTTGGCTTTGTCAAGGGCAGATCATGCCTTTTGAACTTGGTCGATTTCTTCGAAACAGTCACCAAGGCCATTGATGAGGGAAAGGCAGTCCATACAGCCTACCTTGACCTTGCAAAGGCTTTCGACACAATACCCCACTCGGGTATTGTAGAAAAACTTACCAGCTTAAATGTAAACCCATATGTCACAAGATGGGTTGCAAACTGGCTTAAGGACAGAACCCACAGGGTTAGAGTTGCTGGCGCTATGTCAGACTCCAAGCCTGTCACAAGTGGTGTCCCACAGGGCTCGGTCCTTGGCCCCCTATTGTTCGGCATCTACTTCTCAGAAGTACAGGCCAACATGGGAGGACTTGGGCTAACAAAGTTTGCAGACGAGTGCAAAGTGGGCCATAGTGGAAAGTGCATCGGACACGGATATCCTTCAGAAGGGACTCACGGAAACAGATAGCTAGTGCCAGAGCCATGGCCTGAAGTTAAACGCCAAAAAATGTATAGTCATACCCTTCGGGAAAAACAAGGTAACCCCAAGCTACCATATAGGTGGCAATCCACTAAGCACAGAAGAGGTTATCAGGGACCTGGGGACCCAGGTTGACAGTGGCCTTTCTTTTGACACTCACGTTGCTAAAGTGGTTAGAAAGACCTTCTACATTGCCCACCTGATCATGAAGGGATTCACATCCAGATCTATTATGGTAATTATTCCCCTGTTCTCTTCACTTATCAGACCAATGATCAAGTACAATGCCCCATTCGGGATGTATCTCACCCGACATCTGCAGCAATTGGAGAGACCCCAAAAGTTCCACACCAAAAGGATAAAGGGAGTCCAAAATCTGTCATATGCTGCCAGATTGAAGAAACTCCAGCTCTATTCAGTCGCATACCGTCTGCTCAGAGGTGACATGTGCCTGACATACAAGGCCATGTCCAACCCGGAATTAATGGACATGCTCCACCTCAAAAAATCCAAATCCACCAAAACCACTAGAGCAAGCGACTTAAACCTTAGCACGGATATAAATAGGATGTGCTGGAGGGATAGATTTATCACTCAGAGACTCCCTATGCTGTGGAATAAAATCCCGGTCCATGTGAGGCAGAGCACCTCGCTGCCTCTGTTCAAGAGAAATCTTGACCTGTGGATGGGAGATCATAGGTTTACCCCGGGAATCATCTCTGTGTCACTGCTGGACAGAGGCACAACAAACTAATGGGCACAGTATTTTTTCATATAAGAGGTGGCATAAGCCACAAAACTTTGGGCTAGGCTTACAAATGCCTTAGGGCAGATAGCCTAGTATAAACCTATGAAACTATGAACCTATGAACCTATAAGCACAATAAAAGTATAATGCATGATAAGAGATTAAAAGAGCATAATAAGTACAATAAAAGTACAATGAGCATGATAAGAGATTTTTAAAAGAGCATAATAAGTACAATAAAAGTATAATGAGCATGATAAGAGATTAAAAGGGCATAATAAGCACAATAAAAGTATAATGAGCATGATCAGACATTAAAAGGGCATAACAAGTACAATAAAAGTATAATGAGCATGGTAAGAGATTAAAAGGGCATAATAAGTACAATCAAAGTATAATGAGCATGATAAGAGATTAAAAGGCATTACAAGTACAGTAAAAGTACAATGAGCATGATAAGAGATTAAAAGGGCATAATAAGTACAATAAAAGTATAATGAGCATGATAAGAGATTAAAAGGGTATAATAAGCACAATAAAAGTATAATGAGCATGATAAGAGATTAAAAGGGCATAATAAGTACAATACCATTATAATGAGCATAAGAGATTCAAAGGGCATAATAAATACAATAAAAGTATAATAAGCATGATAACAGAGTAAAAGGGCATAACAAGTACAATAAAATTATAATGAGCATGATAAGAGATTAAAAGGGCATAATAAGTACAATATAAGTATAATGAGAATAATAAGAGATTAAAAGGCATTACAAGTACAATAAAAGTACAATGAGCATGATAAGAGATTAAAAGGGCATAATAAGCACAATAAAAGTATAATGAGCATGATAAGAGATTAAAAGGGCATAATAAATACAAGAGAAGTATCATGAGCATGATAAGAGATTAAAAGACATTACACGTACAATAAAAGTACAATGAGCATGATAAGAGATTAAAAGGGCATAATAAGTACATTAAAAGTATAATGAGCATGATAAGAGATTAAAATGGCATAATAAGCACAATAAAATATAATGAGCATGATAAGAGAATAAAAGGGCATAATAAGTACAATAAAAGTATAATGAGCATGATAGATTAAGAGGGCATGATAAGTACAATAAAAGTATAATGAGGATGATAAGAGATTAAAAGGGCATAACAAGTGCAATAAAAGTATAATGAGCATGATAAGAGATTAAAAGGGCATGACAAGTACAATAAAAGTACAATGAGCATGATAAGAGATTAAAAGCGCATAGCCAGTACAATAAAAGTATAATGAGCATGATAAGAGATTAAACGGCATTACAAGTACAATAAAAGTATAATGAGCATGATAAGGGATTAAAAGGGCATAGTAAGTACAATAAATGTATAATGAGCAGGATAAGAGATTAAAAGTGCATAATAAGCACAATAAAAGTATAATGAGCATGAAAAGAGATTAAAAGGGCATAACATGTACAATAAAAGTATAATGAGCATGATAAGAGATTAAAAGGGCATAATAAGCACAATAAAAGTATAATGAGCATGATATGAGATTAAAAGGCAGTACAAGTACAATAAAAGTACAATGAACATGATAAGAGATTAAAAGGGCATAATAAGCACAATAAAAGTATAATGAGCATGATAAGAGATTAAAAGGGCATAATAAGTACAATAAAATTATAATGAGCATGATAAGAGATTAAAATGCATTACAAGTACAATAAAAGTACAATGAGCATGATAAGAGATTAAAAGGGAATAATAAGTACAATAAACGTATAATGAGCATGATAAGAGATTAAAAGGGCATAATACGCACAATAAAAGTATAATGAGCATGATAAGAGATGAAAAAGGCATAATAAGTACAATAAAAGTATAATGTGCATGATAAGAGATTAAGAGGGCATACTAAGTACAATAAAAGTATAATGAGCATGATAAGAGATTAAAAGGCATTACAAGTAAAATAAAAGTATAATGAGCATGATAAGAGATTAAGAGGGCATAATAAGTACAATAAAAGTATAATGAGGATGATAAGAGATTAAAAGGGCATAACAAGTACAATAAAAGTATAATGAGCATGATAAGAGATTAAAAGGGCATAACAAGTACAATAAAAGTATAATGGGCATGATAAGAGATTAAAAGGGCATAACAAGTACAATAAAAGTATAATGAGCATGATAAGAGATTAAAAGGGCATAATAAGTACAATAAAAGTACAATGAGCATGATAAGAGATTAAAAGCGCATAGCCAGTACAATAAAAGTATAATGAGCATGATAAGAGATTAAACGGCATTACAAGTACAATAAAAGTATAATGAGCATGATAAGAGATTAAAAGGGCATAATAAGCACAATAAAAGTATAATGAGCATGATATGAGATTAAAAGGCAGTACAAGTACAATAAAAGTACAATGAACATGATAAGAGATTAAAAGGGCATAATAAGCACAATAAAAGTATAATGAGCATGATAAGAGATTAAAAGGGCATAATAAGTACAATAAAATTATAATGAGAATGATAAGAGATTAAAATGCATTACAAGTACAATAAAAGAACAATGAGCATGATAAGAGATTAAAAGGGCATAATAAGTACAATAAACGTATAATGAGCATGATAAGAGATTAAAAGGGCATAATAAGCACAATAAAAGTATAATGAGCATGATAAGAGATTAAAAAGGCATAATAAGTACAATAAAAGTATAATGTGCATGATAAGAGATTAAGAGGGCATACTAAGTACAATAAAAGTATAATGAGCATGATGAGAGATTAAAAGGGCATAATAAGTACAATAAAAGTATAATGAGCATGATAAGAGATTAAAAGGCATTACAAGTACAATAAAAGTATAATGAGCATGATAAGAGATTAAGAGGGCATAATAAGTACAATAAAAGTATAATGAGCATGATAAGAGATTAAGAGGGCATAATAAGTACAATAAAAGTATAATGAGTATGATAAGAGATTAAAAGGGCATAACATGTACAATATAAGTACAATGAGCATGATAAGAGATTAAAAGGGCATTGCAAGTACAATAAAAGTATAATGAGCATAATAGATTAAAAGGCATTACAAGTACAATAAAAGTATAATGAGCATGATAAGAGATTAAGAGGGCATAATAAGTACAATAAAAGTATAATGAGCATGATAAGAGATTAAGAGGGCATAATAAGTACAATAAAAGTATAATGAGCATGATAAGAGATTAAAAGGGCATAACATGTACAATAAAAGTATAATGAGCATGATAAGAGATTAAAATGGCATAATAAGTACAATAAAAGTACAATGAGCATGATAAGAGATTAAAAGGGCATAGCAAGTACAATAAAAGTATAATGAGCATAATAGATTAAAAGGCATTACAAGTACAATAAAAGTATAATGAACATGATAAGAGATTAAAAGGGCATAATAAGTACAATAAAAGTATAATGAGCATGATAAGAGATTAAAAGGACATAATAAGTACAATAAAAGTATAATGAGCATGATAAGAGATTAAAAGGGCATAACAAGTACAATAAAAGTATAATGAGCATGATAAGAGATTAAAAGGGCATAACAAGTACAATAAAAGGGCAAATTGAGCTTAAAGAGCAAGGCAACTGCATGTTTTTTAGTAAAAAATCGTGTTTGGGCACAAACTACTATTTAGCATTCACCAAAGCCATTCAAAGTATAACTAAAGTTGCTCAAAGTATCTCAGCATGTGCAGTGTTTGCAGACTGTATGCGTTATTATGGTGCGATTATTTCAAAGAGTTTGCTGTGTGCAAAGTACAGTTATATTGCAAAGTGCAGTCAAAGTACAGCCATTTTGAAAAATTTCTTGTGCTGTGTGCATTTATTCACAGAGTGTCACCATTTCAAATTGTTTCTTACACTATGCAGACTTATTTTGCAAAGTACAGCCATTCTGAAAGTTCTTGTGTTGTGTACAGTTTATTTGTAAAGTGTATTCATCTCGAAGCATTTCTTACATAGTTTTTCCATTGTGTACAGTTTATTTGCAAAGTACAGTCATTTTGAAGTACTTCTTACACTAAGTAGTGGTTTCATAAAGTACAGTGATTTCAGAGTATTCTTGTGCTACGGAGACTTATTTGGCAAAGTACAGTTATTTCAGAGTTTGTTTTGCTACCGGACATAATTACAAGTACTGGCATAAAGTTCTGGCATATATATATATATATATATATATATATATATATATATATCTATATATATATATATATATATATATATATATATCTATCTATATATATATATATATATATATATATATATATATATATATATATATATATTATATCCGTACATAATTTCAAGCACCTTCACGACTGTGTGTTGCTATGGTAGAGGCATTTTACAGACCAAGTCCACTTGCGTTTGATTATAATATAGCAGAGAATTGGAGAGTATTCAAGCAGGAATACGATATTTTCATACAAGCAACTTTTTCTGACAAAGATGCACATACAAAGGCATTCAGTTTGCTTAACTTAGCTGGGTCAGAAGCTATTGTGTATGCACCAGAAATATATGCAGAAGAAGGGGCACATTGTCATATTGTGGTACTGGCTGAATCAAGGGAAGACCCTGAGTGCTTAAAACATAAATTTAGAGAACTGTGCAATCCCCAGACAAATGTTACATTAGAGAGTCACTTATTTTATACAAGAGGTTAAAAGCCAGATGAGACTTTTGCAGCGTATATCACTGACTTGAGAAATAAAGCTAAAACATGCAGATTTGGTGACTTGAAAGATGAGTTAATAAAGGACAGGCTTGTGTGAGGTGCTAATACTGCTGCAGTGAGAAAGATTTTGCTTTGTGACACTGATTTAACATTAAGTAAAGCCATAGAGATTTGTTAAATCCATGAGCTCACAGAAATGCACACAAGTATTAACTACCTCTTTATTTGTGGAGCTTTTCTCCCCGGGCCTCTACTGAAAATGGACATGTATCCAGCTAGACCAGCCCGGTCAACAAATGTAAAATAAAATAAATAAATAATAAATAAAAAAAGCATGGTTTCAGCAGCCTCTAGAGCAAACATAGACAGCATGCAACACGTGGGAGGCAGAAACAGGCCAAAGCACATGGCAGCAGCAACCCCTGTAGGTGTGTCAGGGAGAACCAAAGCTTTCTAGCAAGTTCCAAGACTAGCTCAGTGAAAAGGGCATGCTCAGTACAGTATAAGAGTGAGTCAGCAAAATCCAGGTTAAGTCTTATTGTTAACTGTCGTAATTGTGGTGTCACCCATGAGTCTAAAAGAGAAAAGTGCTTAACATTTGTTCAGCAATGCCACAAGTGTAAAAAATATAATAATTTTCAAACATTTTGTAAATCGAGCAAATCTCATTCAATTATTAAGAAGAGTTACTCAAAAAAGCAAGTTGATCATGTAGAAAGCTGCAACCCTACTTTCTATGTAGATAGTTTATCAGTGTTCAGTGAAAAGGTTAATGGAGTAGATTTATTGGCAAAGAGAGAAGTATTTGTACTGTCCTGTTCAATGGCAAACCCACAGAGCTCAAAGCAGACACTGCTTCAAAGTGTAATGTAATGTTAGCAGAAACATTTGCTAAAATGAGACCTGGTGAGCAGCTTAATTTGGTCAATTGTGCAAAGCTTGTTGCTTATGGAGGTGAAGAGATTCTAAATGAAGGTTCATTAGTACTTTCATGCTATTTGGCTGGAAACAGTTACAGCTTGCAATTTTATGTAGTCCAAAGACCTGTGCAGTCATTATTAGGTCTCAGAGACAGTTTGAGAAAGAAACTGCTTTCTTTTACAAAAGAAGTACATCGTGTAAGCATGTGTCCCAGTTCCAGCTTTACTGATGCTATTTTTCAGAGTATGCTGATGTTTTTGATGACAAGCTAGGCAAACTTCCAGTTGTGTACTCCATGAAGTTAGACCCAGAGGTCAGTCCAGTGGTCAGACCAGCAAGAAGAGTCCCAATAGCTATGCAGGACAAAATCTAGGTCCAGTTAGACAAAATGGTACAGCAAGGTGTGATTTGTCCAGTCACAGAACCAATTGAGTGGGTATCTTCCATGGTATCTTCTCATAAGAAAAATTCAGATGAAATCAGAATATGCATTGACCCAAGAAACTTGAACAAAGCATTAAAAAGACCTCATCATTCTATGCGTACAGTTGAGGAGATTGCACCCCTCATGCCAAATGCCACTGTTTTTTCTGTCTTAGATG
Organism: Protopterus annectens; assembly: GCF_019279795.1. NCBI lineage: Eukaryota > Metazoa > Chordata > Ceratodontiformes > Protopteridae > Protopterus > Protopterus annectens. Next base: position 2,116,641 of record NC_056741.1, read on the forward strand.
CAAAGAGTTTGTTTTAGTAAGTAATGTTTGATTGCAAATCTTCACTACAGACTACATTCAGTCCCCTATTTGGTAGACACAGACTCCTCAGGATGCCTTTTTGAATAAATTCTGCCAGTGAAGTCTTTCAGCATGCAATGGAGCAAATTTTTTCAGGCTACCCATGTGCATAGCAGTTGATGATTTGGAGGTAATGGTGATGAAGAGCATGACAGAAACCTCAGGAAAGCTCTGAACACAGTGAGTGAAGTGAACTTAAAGCTTAATCCTCTTAAGTGTAAATTCAGACTTCCAGAAGTTACTTATGTAGGTCATTGATTTGCCAGTACAGGCTTACAACCAGATCCTTCTAAGCAAGCAGCCATTTTTGAAATGCCACCTCCAGACAATGTCTAAGCCTTACAATGTTTTCTTGGTATGGTTAACTATTTGGGCAAATGTATCCCTGACTATAGTGAGTTATCAGCACCTTTAACAGATCTGACATGCAAACATGTTGCATGGTCAAGGTTACAACAACACCAGATAGCATTTGATAACCTTAAACAGCAAATTGCTAACCTGTCTACATTAAGGTAGTATGATGTCCACAAACCAGCAGTACGTTCCTGTGATGCTTCAAAGTTTGGTCTTGGCACAGTTATTCTTCATGAGGACAGACCTGTTCCCCATTCATCTAGAACTCTTACCCAAGTTGAGATGCAGTATGCTCAAATTGAGAAGGAATATTTGGCATTGTGTTTGCATGTTCAAAGTTCCATGATTATATTTATTGCTGAGCAATCCAGATAGAAACTGACCATCAACATCTAGTTATTATTTTAAAGAAGTCTGTGTATTCCACTCAAGCAAGACTACAGAGAATGATGCTCAAATTGCAACAGTACAATTTTAAAATGGTCTATATGAAAGGTAAACTTCTTTATCTGGCTAATACCTTACCCAGATTGCCCAGAAATGGCATGGAACAGCTTAATGCAGAGAATTTTGACTCTGATGTCATGGAAGTGTGTAATTTTTCTACAACAAGACTTGATGAGCTGAGAGATCATACAAAGTCTGATCCAATTTTGCAAAAGCCCAACCATTTCATCAATGAAGGGTGGCCATCAAAGCAATCCTGTGTACTGGCAGAAGTACAACCTTACTTTCCATACAGAGATGAGATGCTGATGGAAGATGGTAACATTTTCAAAGGTTCTAAAGTTGTTGCCCCTACTTCCTTACAAAGTGAATACATTCAGATTTTGCATCATGGCCACCCAGGTTCCGATTCTACCAAAAGAGGGCCGAGATGACTAGTATTTTGGCCATCTCTAGCAAAAGACATTGATTAAATGCTTTCTTCTTGTTCAATGTGGAACAGTACTAAGCTGCATTTGCAAAAAGAGCCACTTCACCTAAGCCAAATGCCTGAACTGCCTTGGTCAACAGTAGCAAATGACATATTTGAGTGGAACAGCCAACATTACTTAGTGCTGGTAGACTCTTATTTGAACTAGTTTGAGCTAGGTTTGCTGCCTAACCTAACGTCCACTGCTGTTATTACTAAGATGAAACATCATTTCTCAGTCCATGGTAGTCCACACAAAGTTATTTCTGACAATGGTTCTCAGTTTACCAGTCAATTGTTTCAGAGATTTGCTTTAGAGTGGGCCTTTATCCATGTTACTAGCAGTCCTGAATATCCTTAGTCATACAACCTTGCTGAACATGTAGTACAGAGTACAAAGCAATTACTAGAGAGGCCAAAGCATGATAATACCGATATCTTCTTGAATTTACTCAATCTCAGAAATATACCCCATGACAACCAACTAGGATCACCTGCTCAGAGACTTCTATCTAGGCAAACATGAACAACCTTGCCTATTAGCTCTAGTTTGTTGGTGCCTAATGCTAAAAACAACAGAGCAATCAAAGCTCAACTTTTTAAGAAGCATTCTTCTCAGAAGTCCAGCTATGATAAAATGAGCAGATTTTTTTTGTCCGTTAAAAGAAGGCAAGACAGTGAGGATGCAAACCGTGAAAGGCTTTGAATGAATTGGTCAAGTTCATAGGTGTGTACTAGGCTAATGGCCCTGGAACCTATATAAGCCTAGCCCAAGAAGATTCCCTGGCATCATGCCGCCCAAAGTGAGAGGTATGTGCACCGAGCCGCGATCCTACTTAGTGGAATCTGAGGGTATAGAGTACAGGAGTAAGCACAGACATCTTCTTCCTGTATCAGAAATTATATCACATCATCGTACCTGTGATACAGACTCTAGATTTCAGAGCAACCGAGACAATATTCATACCGAGGAACTTGTCTCAGTATGCATTCCCATTCCTGATGATGTCAACAGTTGTCCCCAAAGTTGAACATTCCTTGAAGACAGTCCCTGTTGCTAAATCCAATTCTGACTTTTATGTTACACAATCTGGTCGTATTTCCAGACCTAATGTAAAATACACAGCAACTTGGGCATGATTGTTTTATATGTATCTAATTTTGTATAACTGCATGTCAAATAACTAGTTCTGTATAACTGCCTGTCAAAAGATCATTTCTGTAAATTGCATGTCATTGAATACTGTCATTTCATATATGGACTATTTCTCAAAGAGGGAGGATGTAGATCAGAGCGTGTGTATGTACCTTTAACAAGCATTTCCGGATGTAGCATGCATATAAATACAGAGCATGTGCAGGCAGCAGTGACGTTTTGAGAGAACAGAGTGTTCACATGTATGAGAGTGGTAGTCAGTCTGTTTATAAGTTTAAGTTTAAGTTACAAAGATTCATTTCTGATGTGTTTGTGTGTAATAAAGCTGCTTGAACTGAACACACAAATGTTCATCTGTTTTATCCTGACCAGATGAGGGACAGCTGCTACTCAAAATGATGATCTGACTAGGAATGTGGTAACAATGAACAGCAATGAATTAGCTACTAATTACAGCTAAACTTAAACTCAGAAACTCTTAAAAATGAACCAAAATGTCAAACAATGTGACTTCAGAACAGGAAATTAATTAAATCTTCTACAAAAAAAAATGCCAGAACATACTGTAAACTCAGACTGGGAGCACAAATCAGCACATACTTTGAAAGTGGAAAAAAAGATTTGCAAAGAGGGGGAGGCATGATGCATTACGGGAGTTAACGGAGGAAGTTTAGAGTCTAGGGGAGTCTTAAAGGTGCCAAAAAAACTGCCACCTATGATTAACCCATCCTAGTGCTGAAGTAAACAGACACAAATAATGGAGATCCTCAGTCTTTACAGCTTTATACTACATGACAAAATATTTAAGTCGAATTGGTGTTAGAAGGTTAAAAGACAGGTAGAGGCAGACAGATATTTAACAAAAGAATTTTTAAATACAAAAACATGGCCCAATACTCCCCACATCGTTTAGTAATGATAATAAATAAACAAATATGTATTTATTTATTTATTTGTTTATACATTTGTTAACCCGGTAAATCCATTTGGTGCATGATTCACTTTTTAGTGGTAAACCAGGAACACTGACTAGCCTCAGAGACAAACACTAGGCACAAAGAAGTGGCAGGAACCAAACCCTGAAACCTTACTACAGGAAGCAGCTCATTAAAGCTGCTTCCTATATAATTACTTTTCTCAGAAAAACCTTCATAGAATAAACAATTATCAGGCACTTTGTAAGATGCAGCAGTGTTCCATTATTAGGCATTTATCTGGGTCGGATCAGGAGGTTTCTTACTGTAAGCAGGGATGGCCATGATTCAGTGGATCTCCTAACTCACCCAGGGACCACAAAAACCACTGTGGCTGCTCCTGGGATGCCTAAAGGAATGCCAAGAAAGATAAATTGCTGAACTGCAATTGGTCTTGGTAGTCCGACAGAAGAATAGCTCTCTGTAGGGCCTGTCCTCGGGTACAGATTGATCCCTCTTCAGTCCAAAATGAGAACAAGAAACAAACAAACAAAAACAAAACTCTCAAATTCCACTCTTTAATATAAACAAAAGTACCCGCGTTACCACTTTCAGCCAGCAGACAAAACTTTTTTCAGAATCAGTTACCCTGGGTAAAAGGATCCATTAAATATACATCTAAATTAGTCATATGTTTAAAAATGAGCTATCATAATGCAAACACACAAAATCATAACTTACCTACAAATACAGCAAAGTGGATACCTGATGTGTAAAGGAATTCTATAATTAAAGCAGATAATAAACCAACCTTCTCTCCTCAAAAACGTAAAGGGAATAAATACATAGTCTTAATAAATTGTGACTGCAACTGTTAACATATTACAGGCCTGGATTTTAGAATCCCATTGATGCTAACAATATTCTTGAGGCCTAAAGGTTTAATAGTGACTAAACGAGCTCCCAATATAGCTGTCTTTGTACTAGGGTTTCCTCCTGATCTCCACCAAAAGGTTGCGTATGGATCTATTCAAGCACAGAAAACTTATTTTTTTTAAATCAGGCATTGTGTGGTATGTTCATACAATATGTTATGATTTTACTTCTTGGTAATTACTTAAGTTATGTTCATGTAGACACTGCTTTAGTTTTTTTTTTTTTTTTGTTATTTTAGTAACCTAAAAGCCTTCACAGACTGTTCACTGATGCACATATACAAGACATCTTGAGTTGCATATAAAATGATCCAAACTGTTATAAACCCTTAGAACCTATCTAAAGCTTCTGAGATTTGTGATCAAGTAACGTATGATAGATTAGACAACTTTAAACTTTTCATTTGTCAAAAAGGAATGGCTGATTGTAGTACTAACCCAAATAATGGAGTGTACAGCAGAAATCTCAGCATGGGACGCCTTCTACTGTAGATTCCTTTAATACTTAAAATTGAGTATTTTGGATACCTGAAAGATTAATCTAGGAAACATGGAACTAGGAAAGGTGGTTTCAGAAGCCAGGTTATCTTATAAAAAGGATTTAATTTAAAAAAGAAAGACGTTTGAGATAGGTTGTAACGTTATTACGGCTACAAATAAATAAGTGGTAGCACTGCAAGTGGGTTTTGCCACCAGTACCGAGAGGAACCATAGGAAATATAAGGCTAGTCTACTAGAGGCCATCCGTGCCTTGCAAGTAACCACCCTCAGGCTCTACTAGTCTTTTCAAAGATGGGAAGGCCTGCAGTTCCTGTAATATATTCAGGGTAGCCAGACATTGGTTTTAAGCTATGTTTGAAGACCAACATGGCATCACATTGCTTGATTAGCAAGAAGAGTCTATTCCAGGGCAAAGGGAGATATTGTGTAATGAACCAATCTTTCTGTTTAGTTTTCTTTACTATCTGATGTAAACTGAGATTTTTGTTTCTAGTGTTGGCTACATTATTTGATATATTGAGAAAAGAGGAGGTCTCAGTTAATACTGTCTCAGAGGGCACAGAAAGCAAGCCACATGTTTCCTGTTAAGAGACTGTGTGGCTGATAATGATTCCAGCCTTTCTTGATAACTAAAATATTTGAGGCCCAAGATAATTTTTGTTAGGATCCTCTGAGGTTTTTTTTTCTGACTTTTTTATGTGTTTATTGAGATGCATGCCAAAGGGTGCACTATATTCTATAATGGGTCTTACCAGGAAGAATAACTTACTTGATTTTAGATGAGATATCCTTTGCGATTAACTGTAAAATATAGAAAGATCTTCTGGCTATAGTTGCTACATGGTAAATGAAGGAGAGGGAGCCATCAAGCCAGGTGCACAAATCCCTGATTACATATTCACTTGAGATTAGTGTGTCATTGATAGAGCAGGTGATAGGAAATTGCTGTTTTCCAAAGGAAGATGAGAGTATATTTCTTAGCATTTAGATTGAGCCCTTTTACTGTGCAACAGGAGTTAACACATGTTGGATCCATTTGAAGGGTTTTAGTATCAATGGTTGAGTTAGCTACTACATCCGGCTTACAATCATCAGCAAACATATTCAGCCTTATTGTCAATGTTTAGGTCACAGAAATAAATGCTAAAATGGAGGGAGGTATAGTATGGGACCCTGGGGCATGCTGCTGGTCACTTTTTCCATAAACTAAGAAGGCATCACAACCCTCACAACATACCTTCTGTCCTTGAGCCAGTTTACAATCCATCTTACTGCACAGAGATTTATGTTTAAGGCCATTACTTTATTGAAAATCTTATAATGTGGTATGGCGCTCATAGGTTCATAAGTGTATACTAGACTAACAACCACGGGGGCCCTTATAAGCCTAGCCATGCAACTCAAATGTGACTCAAAATTTGATTTACATGGGGGAGATTTACTGAGTGTCTCTTCCCATCAGGGAGATAGGCTCGAGACCTATTGTAAACTTCTGCTTACCCATCTACTGGTCCAAATTGCACTTAAATAGGGTTAGGCAGGAATCTGATTCACATAGATGAGCAGCCTATTCTACAAAATGGGGATTCTCTGAGAAACATATCTGTCTCTTCAACATGTCCTATTTATGTTGCAAGCAAAATTTAGCTCTTTTGATCTAGTACATCTGATGCTGTTTGCTTGTGGTTGTACAAAAAGTCCATCAAAACAAGGTCCTTAAATGCCTTATATAGCAGGCAAAGATCAGCTTTCATAGTCTGTATGGTACAGGGTAAAGAGGCAGGGCTTTGAGAAGATCAGCATAGGACATTGTGTTTATTCCCTGTATATTTTTAATAAAGATCCTTTGCAGAAGTTCCAGCTGATGCATGTGTCTCATCAGGTACATACCTAAGAGGCCTTTATATTCTATGATGGGTCTGATGAGTGCTAAGTACAGAGGTACAATGACCTCACTGAAACTAGATGCCATGCCCTTACTTATACGTTCATCAACATATACTGGTCAAAGGTTAAATTCCTCTCAACATGAGTTCCCAGATCCCTGACTAGTGAATCAACTTTCAGAAGTGTTTTATTGATTATGTGATTACCAGGGGTTGCTGACTTCCCAAAAATATTTAAATATTCTAATAATTTTTATCATTATTTTTTAAGCTATTGCTTTGGCACCAAGCATTTGTCTATGTTAGATCTTCCCAACGGTGGGGGGGGGGGGTGAGCTCAATACCTGTGTGATCTTTTCAAAGTAAGCAAGTTTTACCAGGTATGACCTATCCTTAATAAACCTCAATTGTTGGAGGTCATGCCTTATCAGATTTTTAATATCCTGGTTTATAAGGACAGGAATGATGCATTCCATGGCTTTAATGACAAGACTAGTATGGTTAATGGGTCTGCAGTTTCCTGTATCAGTGATGGGGACACCTCTATAAAGGGGCATCACCACCTCAGTGCACCATGAATCAGGAACATGGCAAAGCTTAGGTTGAATAACTTAAAGGGGGGATCAGCAAAGAGCCTGCTTGACACTGTTTATTAAACAACCTAATTTATTGTCAGAACACACTGCAGGGGTGTTTCTGGAATTGGCAGGTTCCTTTAAGGATATGATCCTTAGAGATGGTGGGAGAGAGGAAGTGACTCAGTGATGTTTGAAATAGGGATGATAACCTTAGGGGAAAGAATTTGAAGTAAACTTATTTGCTAGTATAATAAAAACAACAAAGGCCAGTTAACCAAATTTATTGCAAATACATACGCTCTAGCACCTTGGCTCAAAAAAGTCTTCAAGGAGTAAAAACACCATTAAAAAACAAACCTTTAAATAATACCAACAATTACCCTTTCCACAATTACACTTTTAATTAATGTATTTTATTTTATTTAGTGTGTGTTGGTTGCTTTATTATTACTTGCTAGTATGTTGGCAATGTGTTTAGAATTTGAGTAGGAGGTGCCATTATGGAGAAGTTCAGAAAAGTAAAATGAATTATTCTTTAGTTTTCTGATGTACTTAAAGAACATTTAATTGTCTTTAGCCTCAGAAGCTACCCTACTTTCTTGGGATGCTGTGCTGGCCTTAACAGCTGCCTTCAGTTTCTTGGGAGACATTTTATTTTATTTTTTTATTTCTGATGGGAGGTTCTAGCCTTACAAGGTAATCTAAGCAGTTTCTTCCTTCTGTTGTATAACTTGTTAACATCAGCTGACCATCACAGTGGTTTGTTGTTGAATTCGCTGCTATATTTGCTTCTGGTAGGTACTGCTCTATCTGTGAATTTAGCTACATGATGATAAAGATCCTTGACATAGGTAACTGCACATCAGGAATCCTCTGTGGGTGGTAACATGGGTAAACTTTGAGATTTGTTTAATAATTATAAATGCTTTGCTTTTATGAAGGCTATAAAGTTGGTGGTGTTGATTACCAAAGGGTGGGTATTCAGAGGTCAAAGATAACCAGTTTGTGGTCAGACTTAACTAATGAGGACCAACAAGAGGCAGGAGACACACCAGGACCAAGTTTGTGAGAACTACACCAGGGCCAAGTTTGTGAGAACTAAGTCCCAACTCCCTGATATTAACACCCTTGGTGGGATTTCAGAGAGTTTGATCCAGGAAATTCTCATTAACCTATTCTTAGAAGTGTTGTGCATACCCTTCATTAAAAGTGCAAATACTCCAGTATACACTGGGGAAGTTGAAGTCAGAAAGAATTAAAGAATCGTCTCTCATAGGAATATTTTCAAGGAATGCCAAAAAATTACTGTGATCCTGTGGGACCATACAAGGGAATTATTAACAAGCTATAAGCTGAAATTCTGACTTACCAATTGTGAGCTCGGTGGTGGAGTGGGGGGGGTCATAGGGTATCATTTTGGAGGGCATAAAATCCTAATGGACACTGAGACACCTCCACCATTATCAGTGGGCATGAAGGCATGATAGACACAGGAACATGTCATGGATTGGATGCAGCCATTACAACAAAATGTATGATTAATTCCCTTATGAAGACAATGTTTATGGCAATCTAGATAATTTTGCAGGAAACAGCAAATGTTGTACACATGGCTTAGTACACAGTACTTGAAAGGTTTTATGTTGGTAAAATGTCATGAAGACATAGACAGCAGGTATTTCAACATACCTGTGTAATTATTGAGAAACTAAATCACACAACACTCTGTATAGGCACAGGACAAAATGTTTGAGTTTTAAAAAAGTTTGTATTTTTTGTATTTGAACATGCAAACTACATTGGCAACTTGTTTTAAGGGTTAATATACCTCCAAATCTCAACAATGTTCTTAGTATCATGGGGACTTTGAAATCGAGACCGTTAATCCTAATAAATACATTAAGATGCTCTATATGTATGTTTCTTGTAAGATTATGGAAGGTGAATGTTACTATATTATTAGTTGCTATCATAATATCCTTTTACAAATCAGGCACACACTTTTTTATACATAAATCATGGTTTGAAGTGTTCATATTATGATTTTTTTTTGGACATATAGTTAATAAAAATACACATGTAATGGATGCTTTTATACTGTTTGTTACCTTTGTACATGAGATGATCCTGCAATTGGTCATTTGTTCATCAGCCCTTTACCCCACTAAACAAAAATAAAAAAAGAAAACAAATAAACTATAACAAAGTCTGAAAAAAGTCATCTGTATTAAATACGCATACTGATTTTGTTACGTTACTTCTACAATGAAGAGTGAAAAGGCACATATTATTGTTTTCCTTACTTTTAATTACTTTCTGAATATTTTGGTTTGTGTGTATTTCTCTAGAGGGTCACTAACAGTGAGGACTAACTGGAATTATGGGTAAGTCCAATGGGAAAACTCATTGGGAGACACTGGAGCCAACAGGAGAAGAAAGCAACTTCTTACTGAGAATTCTGTTGTCAGGCGAACAGAGGTCATAGGGAGGTAAAATACCTGACTGGCACAACAGGAAAGCATGTTGACTGATCAACCACAATTCTTATGAAAGTCTGTTTGGAGAAAAAATTATGCCAAAAGAACTTTTCATCGAACCTTGGAGTTAACATTTTTATACCCTCCACACTGCTTGAACTTATACTTACCTCAACAGGTAATATTGTGGGGTAAGGAAAAACTCTTTGGCATAATTTCTCCACTGAACTGACTTTACCAGGAATTGCATTTAATCGATTGATTGGCTCCCCACAATGGATGGGGGCACAGGCACTGAATGCTTAGGGTAAAAGTGGCAGCAGCTTGGGATGGAAGCTGGATGACATGGTCCATGCAGGGAATAATTACCATCCTGGCAATCAACTATAAGCAGTGTAGGAGGAATGCATAAAATTTGGAGGGGCCTAAAACAGACAGCTGCATTCTCAGGGGTAAAACAGACAGCTGCATTCTCAGGGGTATTATTGGTTCACATATGCATTCTCTGGGGTACTGTTAGTTCAGGCTGTGAATGAGGTTAGGCTGCACCACACCATGCTTTGAACATTTAGGATGAACAACTGGTGTAAAACTCTTGGGCTTTGGTATCACCAGGGACTACATTCCAAGCTGGACTGATGCAGAGCTATATGGTAGCTTTATCCGTCTGAGATGGTGACCAGGTTTCTAAGTGATAAGTCTATCAGCAAGTATTTAAACTAGTCCATGGAGGGGGCCCAGAAAAGAAGTGAGAAAGCATAGTCTCTCCTCTTAGATTTTCAGAGCAGTTAATGATAAGAAAATGGACTTGCAGAATCAGCAATCCCCACTGGACACTCAGAATTCTAAAATGATGAATTAATGAACAGCATGAGTCTAGTAACAAAGAAATGTGCCTATTCTGGCAGAAAATGTGTGGGGCAAGCTGAAATCCTTTACTGGAAACTTTATTTCCTTTCCTCTCATTAACCAAAGCTCTTAAAAAGCCACAGTTAACATGTGGGGGGGAAAAAAAGAACTAATACAACAGCAGCAGCAACAACCGTTACAATGACCTGCCATTTCCTCTCACTTCACTAACCACAGCTCTTAAAACGTCATGCTTAGTGATCAAGCAAAAAAACACAATTAAAACAGGTAACAGAAGCAGCTGCACCAGCAGTTACAAGGACCTGAGGGTGTGTGTGTGTGTGTGTGTGTGTGTGTGTGTGTGTGTGTGTGTGTGTGTGTGTGTGTGTGTGTGTGTGTGTGTGTGTGTGTGTGTGTGTGTGTGTGTGTGTGTGTGTGTGTGTGTGTCTGTAATGTTTTGGACTATGTCCTACAACTACGAGTAAAGTACATTACAGTGGCTTTTCTTTATGTATTAAATCATTTTATTGCTTTCACACATTTGAACTCTGTGCGTGTTGGCATGCATGGGAGGAATTTTGTATTACGTGTGTCTGATACCAAAGACCTAAAATATATTATTGTTGCTAATAAGTATTTCTTCACTCATTTGATCAGAATGATGGTACAAAGTAAGGTAACTAGAATTACTTTCTACATTTCTGTGTGTGTGTGTGTGTGTGTGTGTGTGTGTGTGTGTGTGTGTGTGTGTGTGTGTGTGCGCGCGCGCACGTGGGTGGGCGCGTGCATGCGTGAGTGCGAGCACACATGTACATATTAATAATAGTGATGGACCCTATATTTTTGGATGCAAAATGCTTTTTGCAAACAATTATACATTCCACATGAACTTTGAAACACTAGGTAGAAGAACCATTTTATAACAAAAAATATAAAAAAATGTATATACTAATAAGGAAAGAACTAGAGAGCAATTTTCCAGGGAGCTCATTTTCTAAGTTTATTAATGACTGACAGAGGGTACATTACAGGAAAATAGCCTGGGAAGTCCATTATTTTCCTGTAGTGACCACCATATTGGGCATTATTGCTTGTATATATCACTTACAGGAAAATATAAGGAGAGCAACAGTAGAGGGGTGAAAACATAACCAGTATCAGCACACGTCACACAAAAAGGGACAGTATTAATTAAAAATTGTTCATAATCCACTCAAAACGATAACAGGTATTTTGACATGACAGACACCATTGTTTGCATATTGTAGCACTTACAGAAATAATGGACATGAAAATCGTAAGTGGGAAATAAACATACTAGGGTGCACAGTTTATAGAAAGAATGTGAAGAATAAAATGAAAAAACCTGGAGATGATGTAGCCCTGTATATAAGGAAAGGAATCAAAGCATCAGAGAAAATGATCAAAGATGATAGGATATAGCACTGGCCACAGAATAAATGGAATTACAATCCAAACGGGTTATGTACAGAATCCCTCCTCCTAGGGAAAGAGAGAATAATAGAGTAATATGCTGTTCTAAAGAACACCATAGAAATGAAAGGTAAAGTGGATAGAAGACTTTAGTATTCAAGATACTGATTGGCACCCCTTAACTGCAACCATATCACATGCAATTAACATATCTGATATGTCTGTCATGCCTACTGGTGTTTTTGTTGTGTTGGAGTAGGTTTAGGTCTCTAGAAGAAATTTTTGCTTTATCACTGGTTTTATTTAAGAGAAGGAGTTTAAATAGTGATTGGTCATTCACAGGATGAAAGGTTAAGCTTATATAACCCCCTAAGGGGTCTGCAGAACACTTAGTAGAAGATCAGAGTTTTTAGTCTTTCAGAATAGCTGCGTGTACTGAGATGAGACCTAAGATCTTTTCGGTGAGAGAAAAAAACTGAGGTCCTTAAAAATTATTTAGGCGCTTAGTGAGGTACATCCCAAAGGGTACATTATATTGAACGATTGGACTAATAAGAGAAATAACTTCTGTGGAACTTAAGAACATACCATGAAGGATAAATTGTGCAAGGTAGGATTTTCTAACCACCACAGAGACATGTTATTCCAAGGAGAGGCTACTATCAGTATAGGTACCCAAGTCCCTGATAACTGTGTCATTTTCAAAAGAAATGTTATCTAGATGGTAATAAGTAGTGATGCCGCATTTACCAAAGAAAACTATGCTGCATTTTCGGTGCTGAAGGTAAGCTTGGGTGAAATTCACCATGTATTTGTTTGGCCCAGCCATTGCTAGGGAGTATCAGAGGGGATTTGAAAATGCCCCCAGTTTACAACCATCAGCAAACTTGGTCAACCATTGCCCCTTGATATCGGCTTTTATGTCACACAATTATATACCAAAGGGACTTACTTAGTAGTTTTAAATTGTTTTTATGATGATGATGATGAGGAGGTAGACATTTTTTAGTGAGAACCAAAAGCTTTTCCTTTTTATTATAGAGTTTGTTGATGTGGTGGTTCCACTATAAGCATTTAGTTCCAAACATTTCATTATGCTTACAGCTGACAGACACAGATGACTCAGTGCGTCTATCCAAGAGGGTGTAAAATTCAGAGAAGAAGGCAGCATCCTCGGTTACAAGGTTTACTCAGGTGCTATAGCATTGGTGATCATCAGTAAACAGTAAATCAGTGGTTTTGGCATAATCCCTTTATATAGAGGAGTTAACAGGGGCAGAAAGCCAGGTTTTATAGAGAAGATCTCAGTGAGATGATCAAATCTGACTAGGGAAGGCGTAACAAGCTGGGTGGTGCAACTGAGAGAAATGTTTGTGAAGACAAGTAACGGCCTTGGTGGATAGGGGACAGTATGAGCAAGTCTACTGGCATTTATGAAGTCTATAAACCTCTTGGCACATTTGTTGTAAGTAGTAAATGTTAGCCAGTTTATATGTGGCAAATAGAAGACACTCATAAGAAAGGTAGTTGGTTTGACTGCTAATTTTCTAGCTGTGTGCTCTGAAGGGATCATAGATATGGTCCTATAATGGTCTATAATGTGACAGTATGAAGGATTTTATGCATTTCCAGATTTGTAACATGTAAAATCTTTTGAGATACAAAGGGATTAGGAAAAAATACAAAAACCTCTTCCCAAGCTGATGTGGATCTGAATACACAGCAGACACTGTACCCTTTGAATGCAGAGACTTTTATTAGTACACTTTAACCAGGTTTCTTTAATTACATAAACACTTACATCTTTGAGGTTAGGGAAGTCCTCAAGTTCAGAGGTTTTGTTGCTTGGATTTTAGATCATCAGCAATGCTATACAGATATCATGCAGACTGGAGTTTGTCATAATGGGATGTTCATCAGGTGAACTCAGCCTAAAAATGCCACTATGGTGGTAGCAAAAGTTTGATAGTATGCAAAAAACAAGGGGTGAAGGAAGCAGGCTATCCCTGGCAAAGCATGTGGATCTATTGACCATTTCATCACATGCAGACCCACACATTAGATGCCCCCTAGAAAGACACCAATTTACTAGGCAACTGTTGAAGCCATTTATTTTACCCTTGAATTTAGCCATCATTCTTGGTGATGGTAGAATGTTGCTGAATGCCAGGGCCTTTCTCTCTTTGAAAACTTAAACAAAGATTGCTCAACAATGTCTCTCAGCATCTGTTTCTAGGTGCAATTCCTATGATCACTCACCTTCACAAGGGCATCTAAAACGTCATAACTAAAACTGGGGTCATGTAGGTACATAAAGGCTTTAATGACATCCCTAATCCTTGGATCACAGAGGCAGATAACTCATCACTCTGTCCTTTGCCAACTCAGTACATGCTGTATTTGTATGACTAAAACATTTCTAAGATTTACTGTAGGCTTATGAGACATTAAGGGTACAGACATACAGTACAGATGACTCCCTGTAACTGGAGGTGTCAATGCAGATGTGGATGTGGTATTAGTACTTGTGCTGCGTGGCTAATGTAAGCTAATCAGATGTCTAGGTGACCTAGGAGGACTAGAATAGAATTTATTGACTAGCTCAACATATTTAGAAGTAATATTTTGGTCATGTAATAACACAGTGTTACTGTGGTGCTGTTTGCTGATAGTGGCTGTCTTTGAGAGATTTAGACAAATAGGTCCATCTTTCACAAGCGGAATCAGTATATTATACAAAAAGTGTGTCATCTGTAAAATTTACAAAGATGCAAGACTGCACAGATAACCAAGTAAAAATAGTCTGGCTAAGGATGAGGCACTAGAAGGCTGGGACTCCATGGTGACAGGTGTTTTTTTTTTTGGGGGGGGCTAATAATTGCACAGATACCAGCTAATCGAATCAACGAAGAGGACAGATCAAAATCAGTGCAAAACAGGAAAAGCTGAGGACATACATTGTATAAGCAGCTTAGTTACATTAGTAAGGGGGATCATTTTTTTAAAATATTTATATTACAGCAAAATTACAACAATGACATAGGTATACATACATTAATTAAAAGCAAAACAAACAGTAGTGATATTTTCCATTGCGTTTATGCAGCATGCATTTTTAACAATTATTATTCACTCCAACATTAGATGAATTGCTCAATTCCTGCCTTCCCTTAAATATTGCTCCTCATCCTAAACATTATTCTGCATGTATTGTTCCCACAGCATCTACTTATTCTGTTTATTTGGCACTGTTTTGGGCAAGCTCACCCTTTAATGGCAACTTATTTCTTACAGGCATTCAAATGGTTACAGCTTAATGGCACTATAGGGATATACTTAGTCCGTACTACTTCCATGTTGGCACCCTTGCACCTTACTGATGCCACAGTGGACACAGATACTCCATACTGTGCTGCATGGTACTTACACCTAGCAATACTCTGCATATGTATGTCATGCTGGCACAATACTAAAATGCTTGTAGTGAGGATTCATGCCTAACTAGCATGTTACTGCCATGCATACGTATTGCCAGACACCAGTCTGCCACACTTACTACATAATAGCACTATAATGGCATGCTTAATTCTTACTGGTAAAACGATGACATGGGTATGTCTTACTGGTAGCATGCTGATACCAAACTGGCATGCTTCTTAGTGGGAGACTTCATTACTGGCACTGTACTGGCATGTTTCATCCTTACTGCTGCATGCCTGGTACCAGGCAGGCATAATCTCCCATGGTACACTGCAAGCACGTTAACTTAGCGGCAGCAGGCTGGCACACCTTCTCATCCCTGACACTTTATTATCATGCTTTTTATTAGTAGTGCCATGTTTGCATGCATACATGCTATTTTAAAGGCAAAGATCTGAAAAAGCACTGAAGCAGCCTGCCTGTCTCTTGCACTATGGTTGTGGCCATAACGCACTGGTACGCTCAGCTTGTTCTAAAGCTTCAGTGGATGGACGTCCCTTACAAGGCAGAGATCCAAACTATACATATTCTCAAAGATACTTGGAACAGTTCTTACTCATCATTCACATGTATGGGTTCCAACAAGTTTTAGCAAGAGATGACGTGAGCAAAGGATATCAAGAATATCTGCCTGCCTGGCCCAAAATCCTCCCTCCATTGCACAGCTGCTTAAAGTAACTGCAGTAATTTACAGTGCTCAGACAATAACAACTAAGCTCAACCACAAATCTCTCAACGTTGATAAAACAATCTATTATATCAATACAACATGCTGCAATTTATCCTGAAACTGCATTTGTGTTTCATTGTTAAAATATGAACAGTTGTGTATATATTTGTCTATGCTTTTGTTGTTATTAATTGTTATTTTGCATTCACTGCTTTGAAGCGTGCTATATAACCAGAATGTAATTCTGTGTGGTATGTTACTCATTGCTGTGAAATGAACTATGATCTGTATGTAATTTTGTACTGTATGCACATGGGTCATGGCTGAACCATCCACCTACCATGTCAACAAACACAACAAGCAAACAAACAAATAATAATTATAACAATGACAACAGTGACAATAATAATAATAATAATAATAATAATAATAATAATAATAATACAGTATTATTTATCTTAAAGGTCCCCAATAGGACACTCACCCGACATCTGAATTACAAGGGTCACTGTGCTTGGCTCCTGCAGAGTGATGTGTGCCACCTGGCACATGTAGGTGGGGATAGGCTCCTCGCTATGGGACAATGGCTGGATCCAGATGTAGGAGCTGACACTATAGGTCCCATCACGGTTTTGCCGATGGCTGGAGAAGGACGTCCCTGACACTGGCGTGGGCTTTTCCTCATCACCAGGTAGCTGCTTCAGCCACATGACCTCCACATCCAGGGGGTAGTAATGCCCAATGTCACAGGTGGCACGCATGGGGGCATGTGGCTGCAGATATAGAACTGATGGAATGAGCTGTACATGAGGGGGTTCTGAAAAAGATGTGCAAGAAATAGTTTACAACCCTTACAGGAACATTTTATTGTTTCTTTATAAAATTATAATAAATACATTTTATTAGTGAATAATAGAAAAGCAAAGCTGCAAAAGTTAATTTTGAGAAAATATTTCCAAAAGAATAATTTATAAATACATTTATTTTAATAGCAGTTCTGTCATTTTAATTTTTTTATTGTAGAATAATGGCACAAAAATATTATTTGCACAACAGTTCAACTATTTTTCTGTATAAGATGAACTTATCACTTACAATAAGTAAGTAACATAAACATTGTTTTTTACTTACAGGTATCTCCTCTCTGGCATATTTTTGATAAGAGTTGATCGCTCAAATGAAATTATATTCTGTTTACCTGTCATATGTACTCCAGATAGAAAAATAAAACATATTGTGGGGATTTAATAAAGCTTACATGATCATTTTTTCACTGTGTACACATCACACACAATGCACACTTGGCCACGAAAAGTTTAAGATTCAATAAACTCTGTGTAGTGGCAGACACTCACACACAAACATGGTAAATTCTGTGGCATGCAAATTAAAACATAAGTAAAGCCTGTAAAGCAACCGTGTAGACTCCGTAATCGTACTGCCTATGTATTCGAAAACTTTTCGAATACAGCCACTGAAATGAGTTCACATGGAAACAACAGCAAGTAAAGTTAGTAGATTTGTACAGAACTGATCTTAACATGTAACAGCGGACACATTATTACATATTTAGACAGGGTGGATGCTACAAAAAGAATCCTTTTTAAATGCCATGACATAAATACAGCTTCACTCTCCCACCCACAAATGAAGAATATGTCTGTAACTAATGTAAATA
Organism: Protopterus annectens; assembly: GCF_019279795.1. Lineage (NCBI taxonomy): Eukaryota > Metazoa > Chordata > Ceratodontiformes > Protopteridae > Protopterus > Protopterus annectens. Next base: position 2,134,532 of record NC_056741.1, read on the forward strand.
CCTAAAAGTGTAAACCCCATGAGACTGACTATTCATGCTGTATCTGAAGTATGTAGCTGACAGAATACAGTGGAATTTTATCAAAAATTGTATCCCTCTGTGCAGATATATAGCAAAGTAATACACTTCTTGTATTTACAACATGGGGCTCCCCTTCACTTTCCCTGCCTACACGGTTACCAACATATAGCTTCAGGACTGTCAGCACAATGAAGATACAAATAAGTTCACAACTCCATAGAACTGCTGAATCACAAACATTAGTAACCGTGTTGTTTGTGCAATATGGCTCGTTGCATAATCATGGGAAAAGGAGGAATGAATAGCAGGTTTCTCTATATTTGCCATGTACTTATTCCTGTGGCAGCAGGTGTATGTGTAGGGCTGGAGTACAGCTGGTTCTAGGTTCTAATACAGGGTGTACAAACTTTAAGTTATTTTTTGTGCCATGTTTGTGTGATATAACAGGAATGGAGGAAAGTAATAATCTTTCCTGTAATTACCTTATTTATGAGGAGGTGTGCACAGTGGTGCAGAGCAGCACATCATGCATTAATGAGCTTTGTTCTCCCCCAAAAGAGCAGTATACCCTTATTTGTGCCATACTAGTAACTCACCTATGCTCCTGCCAAAAGAACAGCATATGCTTGTGTATGCCATCCAACCTGGCCTTCATTTGTCTGCATATCATATTACTGCCACTTCATATTCTCACAATTTAAGGCCAATGACATGGAATGGCTAACATACTGCATGTTTCAAATTACTGATCAGATGACTGATGAATTACCAAGAAACATCAAAATGTAAAGACAGAGCTGTATATTTGCAAGCATAATCATAACAGGTTGTGTGATCAACAAGTACACTATGTCCAAACATAATAAAGATATTTATATGTACAAATAACAGCTGATGGTTTGACAGCAGTGTACATTGTGTTGCAATTGGTTGTGTGAAGAATGACGGCAGTCCTTTACTGCAAAGCTATGTCTGTAGCAAAGAGGAATAAGGCATCCCTCCTGTTTTCTGAAGATGCATTGTTGTGACAGTTCAAATCCTGAAATATGTAGAAATATTGTATGTGTACTATCATGTTTTACTGCGCATGTCATACATTGCACTTCCTCATTTCATGTATATCTCTTTTTTCTTTCAAATTTTTATTCCTATTATTTTCACTGGATAAATAATAAATTACAGGTTTGGCTGTGTTCATGTAGTTTGAGCAAAGAGCCACATTGTGGGGACAGGACAAAATGGACCAGCTACTAATCAGAGAGCCACTAATATAAACCAGATATATTCAGTTAATGGCTTTGGCATCACAAAAATCAGACCTAGAGTACAAAGGGGTCTTTCAGACATTACCAATGTGGCTTGCATTTGCGCACTGCTTACCTATCCGCAAACAGATGAATCTTGCATGTGTGCACACTTAGTTCATCATGGCACAAACCAGCTGCTTGCTGCACTATGGGACTATAGATATTATGGGTGGCGCAGTGGTGCAGAGGTTAGTAGTTAGAGTTGATTCTCAGCTGGGGTGCCTTCTGTGCAGAGTCTGCATGTACTACCTGTGTTCACGTGCATTTCCTCTGGGTGGTCTGATTTCCTCCCACATTCTAAAGACATGCATCTGCAGTGTTTCTCCCCGGGACTCTGTTGAAAATGAGCTCTGTCCCTGTCAGACTTTCCTGGCAAACCAATATTAAATAAAAATAAAATATCATGCTTCATTATTGATGTTTATTCTTCAATTCCATTGTTTGGCATAAGACTACATGTGGGAACATTACAAACCAAGGTACACATCTAATTATACAGCATATATTTACTCTACATTCATGTTGTTAGCCCACACCACCAAGCATTACAACACTGGGGTCTCAGTACATTCTCCACACATATATCAACCATACTACCAAGTGCAATATATAATATTGTATGCTCCATCATGGCCATGGCCAGTTGTTGGTGCTCACAACCTTGCTCTGCTAAAGTCAAACTTCCAGCTATGCCCAATTAGAGTAGTTGTGTTGCTGCACAGCAAGGCTTCTAAACAGCCTAGTGCAATTAGGCTAGTAGTGTCATATATTGCTATGAAGCTATGTGCCTAGTCAAGCCTCTCAACATGTTGTTCAACACAAGGCCTACTGATGTCATGTATTATAAGTGCACCTGCACTCTTGTATAAATCAGCCTTGTGCTGTGGTGTGAGTGTTAAGTACTGTGTTCTGTAGTCTGTGCATTTAGATAGGTAGGGTTTCTATTCTCACTGTAGTCAACTGAGTTTGTGTGTATCTAGTCAGCAGAATAAACATGGTCTTCTACAGTTACTTCTCCGAGGAGAGGGATTGCCAGTATTTTGATTCTTGCCCAGACCAACAAATCCATTTCAAGCAGCCCTCCCAACCAACTGTCTGCCACTTGGCCTGCTGATGTAATCTACTGTAAGTTCACCTGCACTCCTGCAAAGGTCAGACTTGTGCCATGGTGCTTGCATTAAGTACTGTATTCTTTAGTCTACACACATAGATAAGCAGGAGTTCTATTCTTATTGCAGTCAGGTGTGTGTGTGTGTGTGTGTGTGTGTGTGTGTGTGTGTGTGTGTGTGTGTGTGTGTGTGTGTGTGTGTGTTTAGTCAGCAGAGTAAACATGGTCTCCTATAGGTACATCTCTGACGGCAAGGATTGCTAGTATTTTGATACATGCACAGGCCTACACATCCACTTCATGCATCTTTCCAACCAATTGTCTCCCACATGACCTGCTGATGTTAACTACTATAAGTTCATCTGCTCTCTTGTAAAATGTCAGATTTGTGCCATAGCACTTACATTAAGTACTGTATTCTATAGTCTGTGCACTTAGGTAGGGGTTCTATTCTCACTGTACTCAACTGAGTGTGTGTGTGTGTGTGTGTGTGTGTGTGTGTGTGTGTGTGTGTGTGTGTGTGTGTGTGTGTGTGTGTGTGTGTGTGTGTGTGTGTGTGTGTGTGAGATCTGTTGATTGACATTACCAAGAGCCTTATACTCCAACATGTGGGACACTTATTCTCTCTTTAACAGACACTGCTGATGTCATCAGCTTTAAACTGTTGTCTGACGCACTCCAAGTCAGATTTGAGCTGTGGCACTTGTGCAAAGTACTATGTTCTGCAGTCTCTATGCTTAGGTAGGGGTTTTATTCTCACTGTAGTCAACTGTATATTTGAATGCATGTGTCTGTGAGCTGTTGTTTGACATTACTGGCAGCCTTTTACATAAGCCTATGGGACACGTAATCTGGCCTCAACAGACTGTGCTGATGTCATTAGCTATATGATAGTTTTGGATCAGCAGTAATCCCAACAGAAAATGGCCAGACAGTGGGCTTGAGGCCAGGCAGATTTGACCTCATACTATAACAAACAGATCACAGTGACATGGCTTTTAAAATATTCATGGTTTGTAGCCTCTGTGTTGCATTGATGAGAAAGGTCTGTGGTCTACCTAGCTACTGCACGTGCCTTGTGAGATTAATGCAATATAGATTATGAGTTTTCATTACAGTGCTGTCATACAATCCTAAAATCTGAATATGATGGCGTGACTTATAATGTGCATCATTTGTTTGTACTCGAAAAGCCTTAAGGAGAGAAGTGATTCATTAATGATAAACATTGCAGTTATTTACTTCACAACCTTCACAAGTGAAATCAGTATAATTTTGTGACATTTTGATGCTATAAACTGTTGAACTGTCCAGGGAGGATTTAAGTTCAAGGTACAATGACCATTTAAGCAACCAAATGCAGACAGTCTAAGCAATATGTTGCCTATGCACAGTGAGTATCAGACAGAAGGCATTAGTATCCCTGAAGCAAGGAGATAGACAACAGTGATATGGCACAGTTAGCATCACATGCAAACTATGCTGTTGGGGGGGAGCAGGAAGCCTAGGCATACCCATAAGGTCAGTGAGTTTGTGTGAGTAAGAAAGAGAAGTAGGAAGACATAACTATAAAACATGAAATGGCCAGTGAGACTACATGAGTATGATGTATGTACATGTAGGGATTGTACAGGTGAAATTGTTGTGTGAGTGTGTGCATGACCACAGCCAGGCTCTGTGCTCAATCTATGTCTTGGTCTGTTAAGTGTGATCCATGTATTGTAGAGGTGGCAGTTCATCATCGGTATCTCACACCAGGAGAACTGGCTCTGTCAGCATTTGTAGTGGCACATTGATGTCCAGGACTATGGTCAGATGTAACCTGAACATGACTAATGTTTTCCAGAATACCTCCCTTCATGGGGACACACATGACTACAACTACAATGACCTGCCATGTCTGTGTGAGGATAGAACACTCACTGATGGACCACTGGAAGTACTGGTACTATGTGATAGTGATCAGACATGGTCACATTGACTGAAAGCAGATGATGTTGCTAACCTACACCCATGAGGATGCTGTTCCTCTCCCAGCAGGGATTCCATCACATACATTAGTCATTCCATAACAGACACCCCTTGGTCCATCACAGACACCCCTTGTTTCCAAGTCTCATTCATCCGATGCTGTGACTGGGCAACATGGTGGAGGCAGTTACGCATGAGACGCAGTGCCACAGTACTCTGAGACATGCAATGTGTAACTCATTGCTTAACATTCTCCTTAAAATGTGTGAGGATATGAATTGAAAATCATATATTGATATTGATATGATATATATATATATATATATATATATATATATATATATATATATATATATATATATATATATATATATATATAATATATATTGGGTGGCGCAGTTGTGCAGCGGTTAATGCTGTCACCTCACAGCAAGAGGTTCTCCGGTTCGATTCTCGGCTGGGGTGCCTTCTGTGTGGAGTTTGCATGTTCTCCCTGCGTTCGCGTGGGTTTCCTCCGGGTAGTCCGGTTTCCTCCCACATTCTAAAGACATGCTTCTGGAGCATTTCTCCCCGGGCCTCCGCTGAAAACAGGATCTGCGGAACCTAGTCGGACTTTCTCGGTCAACAAATGTTAAATAAAATAAATAAAATATAATATGCAGCTGTCAAGAAATGAAGGCCAGCTTGGAAATGAACACAGAGACATAACCTGCGAACTGTGTGCAGCTTACTTACATTTCCAAACCTACACGTAACACTTTCTAGGTCTAACCTGACACACCCAGTGGAAGTAAGGCAGCCTGAAGTGCTGTTGTGATTTCCTCATCCCAAGCAGTAATCACTGACAGCTGCAATCCATTAATGATATACACCATATAAAAAGGCAACCCTACAGCCAGGAAAGCTGATGTTCTATATGTTTGTAACATTAAAAACAAGCATTTTATCTGTGAAATCTCTACAGAGGACTATTCATTCTCACAAGGTTTGGTTCCATTTTGTCACGTACATACTGAATATTCTGGATTGCATTTAACAATAATGTGAATATTGTGTATACTGTTATCTGTATGTATTACTTATAAGTGTACTGATGTCATGGCTATGTCTGTTGAGCCATTTTAGAGGTAGACATGACTGGCAAGACATTAAAATAAATGGAACCGAATGCTGTGTGAGAAATATGTAGAAATGTTTCAGGGACAGGTCCTTTAACAGCACTTGTCATGTCAAAGATAGCTTGATAGCCAAAAGGGTCATTTGCCTGTTCTTTTGTGGGGGTGGGGGCAAAGGTGAGCCACTGATATGGCACAAACAAGGATGCCTTGCTGTTGTTACTCTCCTTGTTTTGTATCCTGCCTGTTGTTAGTATTTCACATCACATCTGTAGATTGTATTATGTTCTACTAGTGGGTAATACTGACTGGCTGTCTTTTATGTTATATATGTAAACAATTATTTTGTAGTTTTGTGATAGTTATGTGTATTATACATATGTTTCTTTCAGGGTATCCACAATCCTGACAGCAAGACATACGCAACCATGTCTTAGACCATTTACAGATGCCAAAAACTAGATAATAATAGATGTTTTTTTGGCAAAATGGTGCCCATACCTTTCAGCTTCTTAGATGAAGAAATCTGGACAAAGCCACGAATAAAAGTGGGACAAAGGCTCAAAAATAGGGACAATTTTTAAATATTGCTCTTATAGACTTAGAAAGTTGATAAAAAACAGGTTTTGCACTAGCATGAATTTTCTGAAAGGTATGAAGTCTGAAACTCAAATGTATGTCATTATTTTCTAACTTCAGTCTTTATTTATTTGCCATTAATTTGCCAGAAAACTACAATTTTATGAAAAAACAAACCAAAAAGATGATGCAAAAATCTAGACATTCTGCAAAAATCTGTACAGTTGAGAGGTATTCTGGTGCCTTCCTCCTGCAAAGGGGAAGCCAAGATATGGGCTGTAGGCTCTTCTTATGGCAAAAAAATATTGCTGACGTTAATGGCATGGGTAGCCACAGCTGAACGTATGAACAAGTGCACCACAGGTCACTGCTGCAAGAAGAAGAGGAGCAGCCACAGTAGGCCATGACCTTTTGATTACAGGTGGAGGCACTGCTAGGAAACCACCAATGACCCCCAATGAGCAGTTCCTAGCTGACCTACAGAGCAGCCAAAGTTCACAGGAAACTGAAGTCCACCATGTTCTGGATGTGACAGCCAGAGTGTCGGACATACCAAGCACATCCCAAGAGGAGTTTCCAGGTAGGGCTTGTAATCTGAACTGTTGAATAGTGTTGTACACTCATGGAATTTAAATGAAGAAGTTCATTATGTTTCACGTGTATTTATTTGTTTGGTGGGTGGAAGATTGCTACTGTTATAAGCTTAGTGCGGATTTGTCTGCCACATTTTTCTTTAAATGTTTGTTTACTGCAGCTACAAAGGGGCAAATGTATTACACCCTGTGATTGTGATGTTGTTGCCCTTACCTCTTGCTTAGCTTCTTTCTGGACCATCGGGCCTCCAGGATAGCTTGCCTTCTGTAGTTGGTAAGCCAAATATTTTGATGTCACTATTGCTGATCAATTTAAACAGATATTGTAGTGTGTGATTTGGATCCCAGGCATATTGTGTGTATTGATGGACTGTCTGTAATAGTTGTAGCATTTTTAAATAAGTTATTGCAGTGTGTGAATTTGATCTCAGATGTGTTGTTGTGTATTGCTGGACTGTCTTTAATAGTGGTAGAGGGTCTATATTAAATCAGCGAATGCTTAAAAAAGCAAACGCTGATTTATCAACCCCATGTAAGTGAAAGCATACAATCCCAAACACTTGGAACAGCAATTTTTTTTCCAGGGAAAAAAATCGCTGTTCCACACACAGACACAAAAAATAAATAAATAAAAATAAAAACTTTAAAACATTACATAAAGTGGGGGGCTTTGGCCCCCACACCCCCACTACTTAAATATACAAACTCCGATATTGCACTACAGTGAGGAAAACAGGAAAGTAATGGAGGCGGCCAAGCAATTTCCTTCCCAGAGAAAGAAATCGCTTATATCCCATTTCACTATTTTGCTGTTTCATTCGAAGGACTGCATCTTCGATTATATAATAGGAGCCCCTGAATTGAAAACAATTATTGCAATCTGTGATTTTGATCACAGGTGTGTTGTGTCTCTTGCTTGTATCTTCCCTCCTTCTGTCCAGATGTCTGGTCACTTGTCTCCCTCTACACCCTTCCCAGGTCTCTCCAAAGCACAGACCATAACCTTCTTCAAATCTATAAGCCTAAATGCAAAATAGGTAACCAAAAAATCAGAAGAAACAGTGCCAAACAAAAACTAGTAAACCATCCACAAGCACTGAGTAGAGGAGAAGCCAGGCACCGGACAGCTGAAGTAAATGGGCAAAGTTTATTGTATAATTCCAACACAAACGTGAAACGCTAAACAACCACAACGCGTTTTTTGTCAATACAACAGAATTCATCAGACAAAGACACAACCTTAAAACCACATATATATATATATAGTGTGACAAAATTCAAATAAGCCAATGGATAGGCATCTCATGAATATACAATACTTAATAGGCATGTTTTCTTGAAATGTAAAAATAAATAAATAAATACATTCAAATTAGAATAAAATATAATGTCATCACTGGGGTCAAGGATTTATGAATCAAAAAACGATGATGTATAGGTAAAGGTAAATTAATAAACATTAAAAGCAAAGAAAGAGTAAATGATACAACCTACTTTACTGTAAAAATTCTTGCAAATACTCCCATCTATTGACCAAAATAAAAATAGCAGGAACCATAAAATTGTCATTCCATACGAAACTGGAAAAAACAATCCCCCGGATTCATGAAGCTCGGCGCAAGTCCGGCGTAAGGCTTGCGCCGGCAGTGCGGCATAGCTGTGGAGTAGATGCGCCATATGCATATTAATGAAGGCACGCAGCTGCCACAGCCACGTGCATAGGAAACGTGCATGAGTGCAAGGGGCGTATCGAAGTTGTGCAGGGAGGCATGTCAATGTCGGCTTTCGAGGAGCAACCTAAACTGCTGAATATTATATTCCGCCAGCAATAGTAATCGTACCTATTAGCGTCCATGGAGACTGAAACGTATGCAAAGCAGAGTCCCTGCGAACAGAAAATGAAGAGTCAAACACAAATGCACGGTAAGGAATAACGGGTCCCTACCCATGAACAAATGACAGGAAAACCATGTGCCTGTAGTCCAACGTAGTGTTGATAGCTATACCATGTGGAAGTGAAACGTATCAGATGTTAGCGCGCCGCCAGTAGGTACGTCCAGTCCAATGGAGAGGGTCACCAGCCAACCCATAATTTGAGGGAGGGAACATAGCTGTGCAGATGTGTCCATAACAAAATACACGAGGAGAAATGTAGATATAGGTAGTGACCGTATTTCTGAATCATATCCCACAAGCCATGTAATAGTCACATACAAAAGGTATGTCCATATTTCACATACCAAATGTGATAGGAAATAGCATACGCATGTAAACGAAACAGAAGGATTATATAAACGAGCCATAACAACATGGACACATGTAGGCCGAAAAGAACAGTATGATCCATACCGTCGACCAAGATTACCACCTGTCCCACTTTGCGAGCGACAGTCCCTCTGTGGGCAGATGTGTCCTGACACAAACATGTAAAACTGGCAAATGTCCAGAGAATATAGGACATAATTCCTCCGTAGACGTCATGCAATAGTTGCATTAAACATATTTCACTGGACATATAATACATAATTGTCATAACAAACAGAATAAGATACCGAAATGCTACAAGAATAAGCTTAGATATAGGCAAGAATTGTAAGTTCTATCTGCCGAACTGACCTTGGGTATGTGTCGGCCTGTAAAATATGCTGTGTTCACCGCAACCCTTACAAATGGCCAAAGTGGGACATGTTTGTTACAGACATCAGACTGTACAGGCCGACACATACCCACGGCCAGTACAAAGGACTGAACATAACTGTTTTGCCTAAAGAAAAGCGTATTCCTGTAGCATTTTAATTGCTTATTCTGTTTCTCATAACAGTCAGGTATTTCAGATACAGAATTAACTGTTTAATGCAACTATTACATAAAATATAAGAAATATGTTTGTCCCAAAATCTCAGGACATTTGCCATGTTGACAATTACATGTCAGGACACAACTGCCCAAAGAGGGACTGTCCCTCGCAAAGTGGGACAGGTGGTAACCCTATGTCACACTGTGGACAATTGAAAAGGTGGAAACACAACCGTTGACTGTGGGGAGGCAATGTCCACAATGGTCGGACATGTGTAAGGAATAGCTTGGACATAGCAAAAGGTGCTATCCTACCAATGAGTAGAACAGGCTGGCAAAATCTGGAAGTCAGCTGTATAATCCGAACGTGTATGTGACACAGTCGAACGGGTAGTACCCGGATACACCAACCAAGTAATGAAAGTGAAGTAAGGGCGTGTACCTATGTGCGTGAGGTATAGCATATGGAAAGCAAACATGGCAGGGTAGTCCACACAACCATAAAGGTACCCTATCCATGTAGGGTAGTCAATGTGTAACTCTGGCTGTGTCATGGGCCAACAACCAAAGTAGTGCTCTATGGGGTGTGAGTAATTCGTGTGTGAGGGGTGTGTGTTTAATGGTAAATTCCTCAAAGGCGATACTTGTGTCATATGCAGAAAAGGTGAACCGGAGGTGTATGAGGGGGCAGTGGGTGAAGTGGAAAGAAACACAACCTCATGTAGAAACAGCTGCAAGACAAGCAGACAGGCCATAGTGTAGAACACAATCTCACAAACATATGAATATGGAAATATGTGAGACAAATGTATAGATACGGCACCGTCACATACCCACAGATGGGTCCTGATGGAACTGGCCATAACAAACGCAACACACCTGGATGCATAATAGCCTACCCAGCATACCCTCCACAACACACAACCTGCCACCATACCAGAACATCCACCAAATCCAGCCGTACTTGGTCCACTGGTTTGTTGCAGAAATAGCTACACACAGTGACCCCTACGCATATGTAGTAGGTATTGTCACCCTAGGCAGTGTCAGGAATGCAAACCATGTATCCCCTGCAGGTAAAACCCCCTGCACGTTTTCGTGCAGCCACAAAAATCTTCGTTATCTAACTTGTTTACGTCTTGACCAATTTTTGGGATATCTCTCACGGGATGACCAACTTGTATAAATAGTACAATGGGTATGACAACATGATGTCCAATCCAGTAGATATCTGGACACAAGTCAGAACGTGCAGTGGAGGTCCATGACACTGTCCAGCCCTAAGTGGGCATGCATAACCTACCACCCAGGATAAAATACCTTCCCGTGACGCACATGTCCAGACACGAATAGGAGGGAGAATATAATGCACACATTTGCAAAGTGGAAAACGGCATGAGGGCGAGGAAGACACTACGTAAACAGGTCAACCCTGATCAAGTGTGAGGGACACTGACTGTGTGCAGTCGTGACTGACCATACCTGTCAACCTGTGTGAGCAAGATATCTGGACAAAGCCATGAATATAAGTGAGACAAAGGTCCAAAATCAGAGACAATCTGTAAACATATCTCTTAGAAACATAGAATTTGATAGAATAACAGTTTGCACATTGGCATTAATGTCTGGAGTATGAAGTCTGAAACCCAACTGTCTGTCAGCACGTTCCGACTGCAGTCTTTATTGCTGAGCTACTGCTGTGCCAGAACACAACAGCGTATTACAGAGGTCTGTGCCATACCACTCAACTGTCTGGATATTCGCAGAATGACTAGGGTCACCACCTGTCCCACTTTGAGAGTAACAATCCCTCTGTAGGCAGTTGTGTCCTGTGAAAAAAATCAACACATAGCAAATGTCCTGAGAGTTTATTTCCTAATTTACTTTAATAGTCGCATAAAACTTTAATTTTATATATGAATCCTCAATATGTTATGTGAAGTAGCATAAGCAATTCAAATGTTACTAGAATAAGCTATTATATGTACAAAAAAAAGTTCAGTACTATGCATGGCTGTAGGTATGTTTTGCCCTGGAAATTCTGACATCTCTACAGAACATGTCCCACTTTGGGCAGTCGAAAAGGTGGCAACCCTAAGAATGACCACAGGTTCGCCCCATAGTATTGGTGTGTGCCTATGACAATCTGCACCAGTGTGGTAAATAACTGAGGATTGACGTCACTAAATAATGAGAAATATCCTGAGTATAAGACTCCACAACCTGCACAAAAGTCATGCTAATGCAAAACCTAGCATTCTATCAACGTTCTAAGCTTGTAAGAGCAATCGTTAAAATGTGTCCCTAATTGTCTCCCCATCGTGTAGGTTTTGCACAGGTTCGGTGCTCTAAGAGGTTGAGAGGTATGTTCTGTACATATTTACAGGAACAGCCCTTCACACTTGTGTAATGTACAACTGCATACCTGTAGTCACTTCATATCCAAAAATAATAATCCCCATATGACTGTATACAGGTAATAGTCAAATGTGAATGGGAACACCCCTCATCGTGGAGTATGGACTATAACAACCCCACCCATAATATGTAATGCCAACAGAATAAGCTGCTGACAGGTGCCCAAACACCTGTGTCTATAAACACAGGTAAAACTTCAAAATAGGGAGATAATCCCTGTCCATATGCTTCGTCTGACATTTGACCTCGGCCAGGGAAGTTCCGTTCACCAGGTAGACAAGCCTAAACCCAGATCATTACATGAACACCCTGACAATCAAAGACCTGTATGTGGCTGGACTATATGCCTTGGTGTTCTGCATATCCTCGGAGTGATTAACAATGCAGCCGGAGTCCACAGCAGTAGGCAATAGGGAATGTGTAATATGTAGTACCGCCTTTTTCCCAGCAGGAGAATGGATGCCTGTGTCATAGGTGAAGCAGTGAGGCGTATGTTGATGTAGCTAAGTACTATGGGTATGCATATCAATGAGGGAGAACACCAATAGAATAGTGGTTCCGGTATCCGCCAACGTGAATGAAGTCCCGGTTGACCTACGACCACTGCACATATAACCTGAAAGTGTAATGAAAGCGTTCGTGCAGTACACACATTTAAATATGTAAAGGTGAACGTGTGTTTCGCAGTAGTCCGTAAACTGGAATACAGATATGTAACTGTTACGGTCAGAATTATGAAAGTTCACGGAAGCACAATTATCTATGTAACACATGTAACCCACAATAAGGATATGCAAGTGCGCCTGCGCGTGTGTAATCCGCTCACAGAATAGAAAATGAATGGTATTTTCTGCACGTACCTGTTAAACCCGTAAAGTACGAAACCAGACAAAGCCATGACAACAACTGGTACAAATAGGGACAATCCCCAGATATTGTCCTAACAAACATAGAAAGTGGATAGAATAACAGGTGTGTCACTAGCATGGATTCTCTGAAGGGTATGAAGTCGTAACCTGAAATGTTTGTCATTATTTACCAACATCAGTCTTTAATGATATGCCACTAACTTGCCAGACAGACACAAGGTTATGAAAAACGGACCAAAGATAAGAGGCAAACAGCTGTACATGCAGCGGAAATCTGTACAGTTGAAAGGTATGATATGGAGATATATATACACATATATCCACAGACATAATCCAAAGCAAATTACGAGATGAGGAATGTACAGACATATGTATATATGTACATATATAAATCTATACACACACAATACATGAATAGATATATACACAACAAACATATGTCCCTGTACATATAACACATGTATATAAATAGGTCACGGTATAGCTAATATGGATAGACAGACATGCATGAAAGGAGAATACACCGATGATTTCCAAACCATTGCCTGGAAAGTACCAGTGTGACAGGGCTTGCAAGTTCTACACGTTAAACATGAATATAGGTTTCCTTTGCAGGACCCCAAAAATTGATCCTGTATGAAGTGCCAACCGTCATTGATGCAAAAGAAGTCACACCTGCAACTACGATATAGGTGTACATGCAACACTAGCAGGTGCAAGGGTAATAGCACATGGGTTGATTGAATGCATGACGTACGAGCTGATATCCACAGAGTGGGGATTGCTCAGAAGTGTCCTCACACTTTATTATTGCTCACATTAAACATGTTTAATGGGTACTGTGGAGGTGTGTCAGGTATGGGAATCATGGGTATGCAGAATTGGGCCAAGGTGTTGGTTGGCACAGATGTATTAGGTACGCCCCATGGGAGTGATCAATATACCTATGTGGGTATAGCACACGCCTACATTCTCCAAAAAGGTGCAACCCATCTACTGGATATTGTGTAAACCATTGGGGGAAGATGTAGGGACCTATATCAGTGTCATGTAGGCAATTATCATGGATGGACACGCGTACAACCAAGATGGTAAGCATACCTGCCAGAATGTCAGAATAAGACAGCTGGACTAAAGCATAGTACACGACAGACAAATAGGGACTATATTAAATATACCTCAGACAAAGTCAGACCGTTGATAGAATAATTGTGTAGTCAGGAATATGAATGTTATGAGAGTTAGTAATCATGAAATAGAAATGTCAGTCATGATTACCTAACCGCACAGTCCGTCATGGCTTGCCAGCAATCTACCAGAAAGGCACATTATCATGACAAATGTAACAGAATCATAGGTCAAACCCCAAGGCGTATACACATAATGTTTACAGGTGAGAGGTATGAAGGTAACCCATCCTAATGAAATGTACAGAACTAGTGATACTAGCTGGACAGGTGAGAAGAAAGGCGTCAGGAGAAATGACAAAACATGTACTGTATGGCCTGTGAAAGTCAATGTGCAAGGTTAATAGACTCAAAAGACATGTGTCCCTCAGGGTGTCATGCAGTGTCACCGATACAGTGTCCAGTCCCCCATACTCGTACGTGAGCTCTGCCACTGACGGGAAGCGCAAATACCAGTGTACACATAAGGTACATGATGGAATAATTAGTGTGGATAAGCACCTGTTGGCCTGTGTGAGGAATATAACCCAGTGGGTGGGTGTGTCCTGCATTAGGAATGTAATGGTAACTGGCCTGTGATGGCGCCATGTATTGTGTGTATTGGCATAAGGAAATTGATGTCCAGTATCAGAAACATACCTAGCAACTGTACGAATGTGCAGATGTATGCCTCATATGTGTGGTGTGTTCCTCTCACAATCTATACCTGTCTGCCCAATACCTGAGAACTGACGTCATTAAATAATGATAAACATATGTGTTTAAGACCCCAAATCCCTCAGAAAGGTCATACTAATGCAAAACCTATAATACTGTCAACTATCTACGTTTGTAAGAGCAATATGTAGAATCTGCCCCTATCTGTCCCCCCATCATGTTAGGCTTTGTACAGATGTTTTGCACTAGGAGGTTGATAGGTATGATCTGAAACAGATACATGTCTGAGGAAACAGCATTATCGACTGCAAGATAACACAGAAGATATGAAAAGCGCTGCAGTAGGAAGTTAATCCGCAGGTATGTGCTGACATGTCGAATGACACAGCAGTCTACAGGAAGTACCTATAGGGTGTCACCTTTACCAATGATGACAGTGGGACATACCCACAGCCATGCATACACCACAAATAGACATAGCACACAGCAAAGCCTAGGCCATGATACACGAAGCCTCCGGCGTGTATGGATTGAGTGAGAGTACAGCAAGGAAAGATGACTGCCAGGCTATTCAGCAAACACCTGCAGGGGTGCAAGACCAGTAACATGAACATTGCACGGACAATGTTGGGATTTGCAACATACCCCATTTGTATGTGTAAGCTATGCAAATGATGTAATGTAATTACGCGATACATGAAACAGTAAGCTGTCCGTGCAAGAGCAGAGTTATGTGCAGAAATGTACCCGGATGTTATGCGACTAACATTTTGCACGTTGCTAAATGGAGCAATGACAGCTGCAAATACAGTATGAATACAGTCGAAGAAGCATGCCAATGTCCAAGTCCAAGGCCAGTGGCAGCTTTGTCCATTGGATATCAATGAACCAGTAGGTGTCCTCCCCCGATCCCTGGTGTGGAAGCGTAGCGCAGTGCCACGAGAACACGCTGCACTTCAAAACAAGACATATGGATAATATACATACAAAATGTAAGTTTAGTTAGATGTTAGTATGCCATGCAGATGAATGGCAAGCTGGAGACAACATGGCTACTGCGTAGTGGTACTTATGTGTGGAAGTGTTCTATCAGAGATGTAACGAAGCATGTGTAGGCAGTGTGAGGCAAGTGAGGCTGAGGATAGTGAATCACAACATGTCATGCCATATGGGCCAAGCCTCTACCATGTAGTGTAGGTTAAGGGGACTATTAGAGTAGAAGATAGGTGACAGCATGAGTGTGTACGTACAAAACACTGTAACCTCACCAGAGCAGTGTCACATGTGTGCTGTCAGTACTCAGTGGAAGAGACGTGTCATGAGCTATCCTAGGGAACGTCAGGAGACTGACGGCATACGCCATGGATACCACCGATGTGACCTGCAAACCTGCCGACAGTGTGTCTGCGTCCATGCATGCCAGTAAGCCCGAGTAAGTATGTGTGCGCGAGTGTTAGCTTGTGTGCGCGTGTGGAAGAACGAGTAAGCTAGTGTACGAATGGTGAAGCCCGTGTAATGTCATATATGCATTTGTAAGCATGTATACATCTGTACTACACACATCACACATGTACTGCACACACAGACGCACATTCTGCCAATACTAAACACATCTGTGAAATGGCACATGGATGGAGACTACATCATCAGAAGTAACAGTGCTGTAAACTATGCTACAGTGATGGTCATAGCTGCAATGCATCATGCCTGCTGAAGTACACCTGGAAGTAACACACTGTGTGTTAGCATGCTAACATCAATGCAGTGGAATAAAGCCACCGTGTGCAGCAGCATCAGGTTAGTCAGATCCTGCATCAATGTTACACATCACAGGTGGTGGCACAGGTGACATCATATGCACAGGGTGTGGTGTTAACATGTCCAGAGCTGTCATAGAGCCATCCAACGTACACGTAGGTGTGTGTGAGTGAGGGACAACGGTTATTGCATGGCCCAATAGTGGTGCAATGGGTGTGTGTATGTGATAGCTGTAGCTGTTTGTGGTAAGTGTGTGTGTTTGCATATACACAGGTACAGCATGTGTTAGCCATATACAGGAGGTTGTGGGACAGTCACAGACCGTACCTGCCAGGCTGTAGAGATCCCCATTACTGGCCATGGACACCCCTCCATGCATCCAACACAACTCAGTCCTGCACCTGTCAATGTCTACACATACAGTCCTGGGATCTGTACCACAGCCTGTGGATAAACATGCATCTGTAATGATAACCTTAGGTGCATAGAATTGACAGTTACTACAGATGGATATGAGCCATACTCACACTCCAGTGTAATAACCACTGCTGACTGTTGCTGAGATCTGCATACGACCAGTCAAAGGTGCTGCACTAACATTGTTTCCAATGCCCGTGTAATATCCAGCAACACAATAACTGGTTTCTACACATGTATAACCCACGATCACTACAGCACACAGTATGTGCACTATCACAGAGCCATAGCAGATGTACATACATCCATGGTACAGACAATGCAGCAGAGTCAAGAGTGATAATCCCAACATACATATCTATATACAATATACATTTTATATACATATATATATATATATATATATATATATATATATATATATATATATGTATAAAACCATATACATACATATATATATATATATATATATATATATATATATATATATATATATATATATATACACACACACACACACACACACACACACACACACACACGTGGCAGGGTTGGGAGCAGAACATAAACGTAAGCAATGTACCACAACAGCATCACGCAGTTACAAAACGCACTACCGTGATCAGTGGATCACATGATTCACACAGGCACACGTCTAGCCAGCAGACAGCAGCATCAAAGACAAAGACGCTGCACGGATGTTATGGAGAGTGAATACTGTAAAAGCAATGTACTGTTGTCATGCAGCTGGAAACACATAAACACACACACACACACACACACACACACACACACACACACACACACTTGGCAGTGCTGGGAGTCGAACATACACCTAACTACCCTAACACATTACAGCATGACGCATTTACAGAATGCGCTACCGAGATTACTGAACAGAGCACTCCCAGAGGCATACTTTTAGGTGGGTGACATCATCCGCAAAGGCAAAGACGCCGATAGGGAATGTATGTGGTGTGAGGCATCTAAAAGCATTACTGTGTCCC